>NW_010366577.1:1459630-1459848 GCF_000414095.1 Morus notabilis | reverse complement strand
GGGCTTCTCCTTCATCTGCTGGTTCATTCTCGGACGTAACCTCATCGGCTCAACCTAACTCACGTATGGATTGTTATTTAAAGAAATCGTACCGGGAACAAATGAAGATTTATGACAATCAGGTAAAGATGTTAGAGTTGGTGTCTAGATTGCAGCCCAACATCCAATTACCTACGATTGCTCGTCCAGAACCAGTTAACCTAGACGCTCCTCTGCCT
>NW_010366577.1:1438351-1459326 GCF_000414095.1 Morus notabilis | reverse complement strand
AAAAAAAAATTATTTAAGTTTTTGCGACGACATTTTTATACTTGTCGTCGCAAAAAAATTTGAATTATTTGCAACGACTTTTTGAAATTCTCGTCGCAAAAAATATTATATCACGACAAATTAACCAATGGCGTATTTGCGACGACTGTCGTCGCAAAAGAAAAATGTCGTCGCAAATGTATTTGCGACGACACTGTGTCGTCGCAAATAAAGTATTTGCGACTATTTTTTTGCGGCGACATATCTGCGACGACATGTCGTCGTAAAAAATACTATTTGTGACGACATTAGAGTTTTTGTGACGACTTTTTGTCATCGCAAAAATCCCTTTTTCTTGTAGTGACAATATATATATATATATATATATATATATTTCATGATCTCATGAGCTCTTTATTATGAACAGAAAAGATTAACAATGAGAAAACCTTGCTGTGATAAAGAGGGTACTAAGAAGGGAGCTTGGTCGAAGCAGGAAGATCAAAAGTTGCTTGATTATATCAAAACTCACGGTCAAGGGCTCTTGGCGTTCTTTACCCAAGGCTGCAGGTTCGTATATGTGTGCGTGTGTGTATGTGTATCCTTTCTGCCATTGCAATATATAGCATATAATTAACCTTTATTATCTCATTCTTTATGATATTCTTTCTGTTTTTAACAATAACTTATAATTTCATGTGTTCGCGTACATATATATGGTATATGCTATTATGTAGATTTGCACCGACGTAGGAAAAGATGCAGGCTAAGATGGATTAACTATCTGAGGCCAGACATCAAACGCGGCAACTTTGGCCAAGCTTCACGCCCTCCCTGGCAATCGGTACGTAATAGCCGCTATATTATATGTATACAATTGTTAGAAATACACCATCAAGTATATTAATTTGATATGCATGTTTCTATTATTTATTTATTACTTATTTTTTTATATTTACTATAAAAATGTATAATTCCTACATGGTGTAGCATAACACAAAGCAATTCACTAGACGTGTTAAAAAAATCACAAAAATATTGTAACCGTATAGTAAGAGTTACTAATTTTAACATATCGCTCTAATTCAAAAGGGAAAAAGAAAAGGATTTTATTAACTGCTGATGGTAATAGATCAGAATAATATTCTATATAATGCAATATTAAATATCACATCTTTTCCTATATAATATAGAGTATATATATATATACTCCTTATTACAAGTACTAAAACAATAAAATTCTTGGAAAAATAAATAATAATAGCGACTTCCTTTTTTTTTTATGTATATCATTCATGTGTACCTAAAGTTTGAATTATCTACAATACTTACTATTGATTTTCTAATTAGCAGAAAAAGTAGAAGGGCCAAGAAGGTTTAATTTGCTTATAGTGATTGTGTTGTGAGCTTGTAGGTGGTCACTAATAGCTGGAAGGTTTACCAGGAAGGTTACATAACGAAGTGAAGAACTATTGGAATTCTCGAATCCGCAAGAAGCTAATAAAAATGGGAATTGACGCAAATAATCATAGGCTAATTAACCAAAATATTAAATGTGGATAAATTATGCTTTCGGGGTTGTCTATTTTAGGCTTTTTCCAGAGTTGAGCCTCTAAGAGGCAGTTTCACAAAACAACCATGATCATGTTGTCTTGTGCTCACAACAGTCAAAGGAAAACAAAGCAAGAACCTACGACAAGCAAATGTTGGAAATTAATAGGCCTCAACTATTTTGTTTTCCCATTTTATTCTTCATTGGAAGATTTTTATTTTACCTATTTGTTTTCTTTCAAAATCCAGCGGCCTTTCTCCTCAAAATTCAAAAATTAAAATTTAACCCCTCAGTTTTTAAAATTATAAATTCAGCCCTCAACTTTTAAAAAATTACAATTTGATCCCTTAATTTTCTAAAAATTTATAATTTTACCCATTATTTTTTAAAAAAAATTACATTTTCACCCAAATTTTAAAAAAATTTGCAAAAACACCTTTAGTAAATAACCCATTTACTAGGTAAATAATCCATTTACCAGGGGCATAAATGTAAAAAAATTTAAAAATTGCAAAAACACCCCTAGTAAATGATTCATTTACTTGGTAAATGTAACTGATCTATTTGTTAAAACACCCTTGGTAAATGATCCATTTACCATAGGCATAAATACAAAATTAAAAAAAAATTGTAATAACATCTCTGGAAAATGATTCAATTACCTCATTTACTAGGTAAATGAAATGATCCATTTACCAGGGCATAAATGCAAAATTTTAAAAAACATTGCAAAACCCTGGTAAATGATTCATTTACCTCATTTACCAAGTAAATGTAAATGATCCATTTGCAAAAACACCCATGGTAAATGATTCATTTACTAGGTAAATGATCCATTTACTAGGGCATAAATGTAAATTTTTTTAAAAAATCATGTCAAAGTGTAATTTTTCAAAACTTAAGGGGTCAAAATATAAATTTTTAAAAATTAAGGGGTGAAAATATAATTTTTTTTAAAAAATAAGGAGTCAAAATATAATTTTTTTAAAAAAGTTAAGGGGTTAAAAAGTGAATAATTGAATGTTTTAGGAGAGAAAGAACATAAATTTTTAATAGGGGTAATTTGATATTTTAAGCAGGTCTAAATCTTGATTTACACTTAAATGGCCTATTTAATAACTATTTTTAAACCCTGGCCTATTGATTTTTATTCATATCTTAAGTTGGTCTATTTTTCTCATTCTCCCTTTTAATTATTGTGTTATTATTTTTATTTTTCAAACATAAAAAATTATTCAACCAAGACTATTAGGGAAAATTTTTTATGAGAATAATATTTGAAATAAAAAAGAATAAAAAAAAAAGATTAAAGAGAATAATAAGATTAAATAAGGTGAGAGGGAAAAAAAAAAAGGAAACGGGAGGTTAAAGAAGAAGAAAAAGGAAGGAGGACCTAAAAAAACCTTGAAAGAAAGAAAAGCAAAATAAAACAAAAACAAAAACAAAAATGCGTGATTAAAATATTCATAAGATTCAATTGGGGTAAGAGAAAAAGCAAAAATTATGGATTAAAGAAGCAAGTAAGAAAGTGATTAACAAATTAATAAGATTCAATTGGGGTAAGAGAAAAAGCAAAAATTATGGATTAAAGAAGCAAGTAAGAAAGGAAGTGAAACACAGGAACAAAAGCGAAAGAAAAAAATGTAAAAAATAAGAATGTATTGTTGTAAAAAAATATTATATGATTAAATAAAGAGTGAGGAAAAAATATAAGGGATAAAGAATCTGTTAGAGTATGGTGACCCGAATTCTATTCATTCGTGATGCGACATGTGTGGTAGAACTTTAATTATGAAATATTTTTGGGGTTTGTGGTGGTAGCGGAAGGATCAGGCCAATAGACCCGACAAAAAATAAAAGTGAAAAAAATGAGGGACTAAAATGATAAGATTAAGTAAGGATGAAAAACAAAATAAAAATAAATTACTAGAAAAACAAGTTAAGAAGGAAAGGGGACAAAAAAACAACAAATGAAAGAAAGAGAAGCGAAAAAAAGAGTTGGAAAAAATGGGTGTAAAAGGGACTAAAATGAAAACAAGATTAAGTAAATAAAATGTAGGGAGTAAAATGATAATAAGATGAAATAAGGGTGAGAGGAAAAATAAAAATTGGGGATTAAAAGACGAGAAGGAAAAATAGAGACATAAAAGCAAATAGAAAAGAAAAAGGGGCCCAAAAGAAAGGAAGGGGAAAAGGCAAAAAAAGAAAGGGAGAAGCAGGTAAAGGAAGAAGGGGGACAAAAAAAAAACAAATGAAAGAAAGAGAAGCACAAAAAAAAATGAAAAAGAGTTGGAAAAAAAGGGTGTAAAAGGGACTAAAATGAAAACAAGATTAAATAAAATAAAATATAGGGAGTAAATGATGATAAGATTAAATAAGGGTGAGAGGAAAAATAAAAATTGAGGATTAAATGCGCAACAATGAAAAAGGAGGGCCTAAAAGCAAATAGTAAAGAAAAGAACGGGCCCAAAAGAAAGGAAAGGAAGAAAAAGGTTAATGTAAAAAGAAAAAAAAAAAAAAAAGGGAAAAAGGACGAAACGTTTCGTCCCATGCTCTCACAAAGGGAAACGGGGACGAACCCACGGGGAAGGCTAAGGAAAAAAAAAAAGAACGCATGATGATACTTAAGAAGATATGACGTGTCTCCCCAACTAAGGTGCAGAAAATACAAGAACAGGACTTTAAAAAAAAAAAAGAGAGCAGCAACAACTTAGCAAAAGGAAAAGCAAAAACGACAACAACAACAACAATAAGAAAGACTATTAAAAAAAACTGTACTTCTGAGTCGAAGATCCCGCGCGAGCTCCGCCCAACGAAGTTCCAGGAGACATCTAGTAAACGTTAAAGGCACATCATCATGGGGGCTCAGAGAGGCAAGGAATGTCTCCCATCCAAGTAGCAGCAAAACCACCTTTGGAATTCTGCTCTCAAGGATTCTATGTTTCTTTCATATTGAGCACATAACGCCATCAGCATCCGCCTCCCTCCTTGAAAATCCAGCATGGGCACGGAATAAATCAGTATTAAGTAACTGTAGTTGAGCATTCATGTTCTCCATTTCTTGAGCCATGTCATCATTTTGATGACAAAGAATATGGTACTCGGATTACCAAGCGTCACGCAATTGCCTCACATTATGAAGGTCACACTCCAGGGACGCAACATGCTTCTTAAGATTGTTAATAAAATGCCAAGGGTTCGGAGCAAGTGTCTCTAAATCATATTGAACCCCATAAATGTGAAATAAACATGAACAAACGTTGAATAGCGCCAAGAAAAGAGACATGGCTGCCTAGTTATACAATTTGATAAACTGAAAATAAACTCGGCTAATGTATTCTACAATGTTTTGAAAAAGAATAGTGTTGTATGGCGATCCAATAGTAGTTACAAAACAAATGAATTAGTATTGAAAACCTTCTTTAGTCTCAACATATATAGGCCAATAGTAGTTACGAACAAATCAATTAAAAAGAATTAAGGATAGCTTGCATTCTATTCATAATGGACCAATTTGACAAACTTTGCATCGGACCATGGTATGTATTGCATCTTCAGCTTGCTTTAGGAGATTCATGGGGGCACATGCACACCCAAAAACTGCTCAAAAGTTCCATCTCTATCACCAATATGGAATAAAGTGACAAGCCTAACTGAAGGACAACCATCCTCACTGCACGTGTATATATCCTGTCACATAAGAAGAAATACTACACATGTTATAAGGACATTTGAAGATCAGTAAACATCCACTTCCCAAAATGTAATTCATGGGAATCACTAGTACTAAAACATAGTAGTAAAATACGGCTATGAACAGCATCCGAACATGTTATAAGGACAATCAAACATCAGTATCAAACAAATGCAATTCATGGGAATCACAAGTACTAAAACATAGTAGTGTTTCAAAGCCGAAATATATGACCTTCTGCAAATAAAGAAAAAACAAAAAAAAAAGCAAAAAAAACTTAAAAAGAAAAAGACACTCACAAACACGAAAGAGTCCAACATGATATTGAAGAAAATTGCAGGTAGATTACGTAAAAACATCATCAACAGAGACATAAACAAAACCAAAAAGACAAAAAAAAACAAAAACAAAAAAAACAAAACAAAGCCCGAAAAGTTGAGGGATTTTTAATGTTAAAATAAAATTTATCTCGTCACATCATCAAAATCATTTGTAAATCCATATCAGCATTGAATTTCGTTGTCAGAAGTTATATCTGACTCAGGTTCTTCTCCTTCTTGATTTTCTTCTTGCATTTCTTCAACTTCATCATCAAAACCCACATCTTCTTCTTCATCACTTTCTTCACCACCCATTATCATCATCATCACCATCGTCTTCTTCTTCTTCTTGATTTTCTTCAGTTTCATCATCAAAATCCACATCCTCTTCTTCATCACCCTCATCATCATCATCATTGGTCTTTAATCTTTATTTCATATTTTAGGAATCATCACATTAAATTATTAAAAAAATAGATTAAAATAAATACATGTCTTTATTGGTGCAACCTTAATCTCTAGTAGTAATCTCTAAGACAACGAACATGTCGAGTTATTGTCTTTCTCAGTCAAATCACTAGATTCTTGAATGAGTATTCTCTCTCTAGATAGGAAAGAAGGAAACAGTCGAATGATTTGACGTATTGGGGACCATTACCTAAGTTTCTTTATATATTGTCCTATTAGGCTCCCATTATACCTAATTGTGTTAATATTGGGTATCTACCTATTTAGTCCATACCCAATTAGGAGACTAAGCTCTCCACAATTAGACCACTTAATTAGCTTAATTAATTAAATATCGTTAATATAATTGTTATAAATATGTGACCCACAACTATTATTAGGAAATGTAAATTCCTAACAGATAGTTACTAAATACTAACAATTCCAAAAAAAATACCATAATGCAAAATTACTAAAGCAAGAATAAAAGAAAGAACACACCATAATTTAGCGAGGTTCGACAAATTGCCTACGTCCTCGGGACACTACCGTAGTAGACCACTTCACTAATCTCAAAGAACAATTACAATTTTGGAGTACTTATGACCCACTACTAGGATATCATTGTTAAAGGACCTCCTTAAAGTTGAGTAAGAAGAGAGGATTTTTAGATACTAAACAAAGGGGGGGAAAGAGCTTATTTATAGAAGCCAAAAGTCCAAACCCCATTCATAAAAAAACAATGTGGGACTTCCCACAAACAAGCTAAAACACAACATGATGTTGGGCCAGAATATTTTCACTCGGTGGCTGGGCCGGCAGTAGGGCAAGGCTGCCTAGCGGGGAGGGCGTGATAATGCAGAGGCGTTGGAGCGTGATATCCCGGCGGTGGCGGGGCGTAGACGTGGCCATGCTGAAGAGGGGCGCGATAACCTGTCGACAGCGAAGCGTGATAGGCTGGTGGCAGTGGCGTATAGAGGTGGCCTTATTGTTGGGGAGCGTGATAGCCCAGCAGTGGTGGATGGTGATATCCCGGCGGTGGCGGGGCGTGGAGGTGGCCGTGAAGAGGAGGTGCGTGATATTCCGACAGTGGCGGCGTGTGCGACTGCCACGGGGTGTGAAGGTGGCGGTGTGGTGGCCGAACTTGATATTTCGACGGGCGTGGGGCGTGAAGGTGGTCGTGTGGTGCCGGAGCTTGATATTCCGGCGTCCGCGGGGCGTGAAGGTGGCCGTGTGGCACCGGACCTTGATATTCCTGCAGCCGAAGGGCGTGAAGGTGGCCGTGTAGTGGCGGACCTTGATAACCTATTGGCGGCGGGGCATGGAAGTGGCTATGCAAAGGTGGGGCACTATTTTTCGGCGGCAGTGGGACGTGGAGGTGTCCCTGCAGCGGCGGAGCATGATATGCGTGTGGCGGAGGGGCATAGAGGTGGCCCTGAGGCGGTGGGGGGTGGATGTGGCCTACCGATGGCGATAGTGGCGGCAGCAGATGGTGGGATCTCGACAAACCCCGGTTGAGAAGGGACACATTGTTTTTGAAACGCTAAAGATTTGTTCATTTGCACCTAAATTTAAAAACGTTTGAACTCAAATTATAATTTTATTTAAATTCATGTTCTTTTGTAAAAATTTAAGTCTGAATTTGAGTTTTAATTTGAATTTTAACTTGAGTTTGGGATTAAAATCTGAGTTTATGTTTCTTCTTCTATTTAAGTTCTTAAACTCAAACTCAAGTTAATGAACATTAATTTTTCTATTCTTAAAAACATTATAACTTTTTTGCTTTAATTCTGATTGAGATGATTCTTTTTTATGCATTCACAATGAAGAGACGAATAAAACCTCATCCATATACCTATTAAAATTTTTCATCATCTTTGAGTTTTTATTAAAATATTATCTAAATACAAACTCAAGTTTTGACTCACCTAAACACAAACTCAAAAAGATTCTCATCTCAAATCATAACTTAAACGTACACAACCAAACACAAACTCAAATTACAGCTTCAACTCAAGTTATAACTTAAATTCAACTCAAGATCTATACTCAAATCATCGGTTCCGTTCATTTCACTAATTTGAGTTTTGCTACAGTAAAAAATTCTCAGAAACAATCATATCTAATATTTTTACTACAGTAAAAAACTCTCACATAAAATCACATCTTAACTCAAATTAAAAATTTAAATTAACGAATTAAACGGACTTAACTCAAAAATGTAACTAAACAAACCTTAAGGGTGTGTTTGGTTGAAAGGAATATAACGGAAAAGAAAGGCTATTCCATCTAATTCCCTTATTTGGTTCCATTTTTACCTTCAGAATGAGCTTTCCTACGGAGAGCGGAGAGCTCATTCACTCAATTTGAGTGAATCGTGATTCACTTGTTCAGCCAAAGGAAAGGCCTTTCCATTCAGCCCTAACCATTTTTTTCCCAAAATCTCCCCGATTGAGAGAGAGAAAGCCCTAGCTCCCTACTCCCTCGACGAGTTCGTTCGTATCAAGCTCCACCGGATCTCCTCAGGCGGCCACTCCTCTCCTTCGCGATTCCTTTACTTCCTTCCTCCAAATCTCTGCGTTTCCTTTTCGTTTCAATCTCCTCGTCTGATTCGGATTTCCGACCGAAAGGAAGAGGTTCGCGCCGACGTTGCCGTACACGTTTCCCTTCATAAGAATTCAGGTGCTACGCTAGTTTTTCCCTTCATCAGCGAAAAATTCTTGATAGAGAAAATAATCCATTTATGAATTCAGGTGCTACGCTAGTGTTCTCTATTCGTTTCTTTACATGTACTACAGAAGCACCTTCTCATTTTCTAAGTGGTAGATAAATATATGATCATTGAGTATGGACAAAACCCGGACCTAAGAGAAACCTCCTAGAAAACCTTGATTTCACTTGACAAATTTGAAGTTTGAACCCAAATTTGAGAGGCCAACTTGTACACCAGCTAAGGTAAGGTGTTTTTCCTTGTATTAGAATTGTGGTTTCATGTTTTTTGATGAGGTTTTCATGGGCTTTTTGTTTATGCGCTGGTTAGAGATGAATTCTTTGTAGATAGACATATTTTTAGTTGGTTAGTGTGAGTTATTGTTGAATTGAGTGTGTGTTTCTCTTGCTTTGATCTGATTTAAGACATGATTTGGAGGAGTTTTGGTTCATTTTTGCTCTGTTCAAATGTGTTTTAGTGAGGTGTATGCAATTTGTTTGATGAAATGCTTGGCTGAAAATTCTGTTTTGGTTGTCTGAACACCTCTGATTGCGAGCGGAATATCTCTTAGAGTACTTGTTGTTTAAAGCTGAAATTTTGGGTATTGAAACTAGACACTTTGAACATGCTGTGGTCAAACTTTCATGGGAAAAGGCTGAAAGACGAAATTTTAATGAATTTTACCAAATCAGGTCTGCTGCTGGACTTTTTCCTGACAGTTGGCCGAATTGGCTTATTTTTAAACCTACTCAAATGGACCTCAAATGAAGTGAAATTTTGCAGGATGCTTCTTTGTCATGTCTATTTTTACTCTGCAAATTTTCATGACCAATGAGTTTGTATATTGAAGTTTATGTTTTTTATTTTTTTTTATTTTTATATATCAAGAGGATCTTTGCAAATTTGTACATGTGTGATTGTCAAAATGGTTCTCTTGTGCTTAAATGGATATAATGTGCATTTGATAGGTTTATAGCACATCAAGTTTACCAAGAAGGATCCACTCTCCACTCTATCCTAAGAACTATTGGAATTCAAGTAGAATCTTGTTTTCAAACTTCACAAGAAACAATAGTATGTGTTTGAAAGTCTTTTCTGTGCTAAATGGATTGAATGACTTGTATGATGGTGATTGTTTTATGAACATATTTGTCAAGGTAAATCTATTGTACCCCTATGTTTCAATTTAAAATGAAGTGTAAAATATGGTTTAGTATTTGGGTAGGCAAGGGATGCAGGAGGGACCAGCGGACCCAAAATATAGTGGTGAAATTCCTTGAGGCACGAGGTTTTTGATTGAAATTGTTGTAAATAGTACTTCTATGTATCTACTAATGCTATAATATGTAAATATTTGTTTTCTTTCAAACTCTTCTTTAATCAATAGAATGAAGTAATGTCCACCAGTTTGACTAGACAAAGCCTTATTGTGGTGTCCTCTAGTTGAGATGGAGTGTGTTACACTATATGTACACGATATGCTGTAATTATACCCCCATACATTGTAGCGTATATATAAGAAAAATATAAAGGAATCGTATTTGCACTTACATAGGTTAAAAGGCTTTCTTCTTTATCTTCAATATCCCGAAAACAACTATTCTTTTGTCCACTCACCAGCTCCAAAAGTAACACTCCAAAGCTAAAAATATCAGACTTGACCGAAAAGATTCCGTGAAGCGCATACTCTGGTGCCATGTATCCACTGTAACACCAAAAATTAATGAATTAACGAGCAAGAAAAATGTCATTATTCTTCGTTGCACTAGTTGCTTTTTGCTTATGGTCAAATATCAAGGACTTGTATATTGATGTCTTAGTACAAACTAACATTTGTCGTATAAAATGCAGCCCCTGGTTTGAAAAGGGTACTTACTAGGTCCCCACAATTCGACTTGTATTGCCTTGAGTTTGATCAATCACAAACAATCTTGCCATTCCAAAGTCTGAAATCTTGGGGTTCATTTCTTCGTCTAACAAAATATTACTAGCTTTGAGGTCGCGGTGTATAATTCTTAAACGAGAATCTTCGTGAAGATATAGTAGGCCACGAACAATGCCATGGACAATTTTGAAACGTTGATCCCAATTTAACTCTGCACGCTTGGTTGGATCTGCGAGTTCATACAAGTATATATATTCTTGTCAGTACTAATCAATAAATTAGTGCGCCCAAATTTAAGTTTAGTATTTCTTAGTTGTATACCAAATATGAATCTATCAAGACTTGAATTGGGCACGTATTCATATACGAGAAGTCTTTCATTCTCATCCAAGCAGAAGCCTAGGAGTCTGACTAAATTCCGGTGTTGAAGCCTAGCAACTAACACAACTTCATTCTTGAACTCTTCGTCACCCTGATCAGAAGTCTTGGAGAGCCTTTTCACTGCAATATATTGTCCATTTGGTAGTGTACCCTGAAAATGCATACAAAAATAATTTACAGAACCATAATAATAAAAAAAAACTTCACAAGACACAATAGTATGTGTTTGAAATTATTTTCTATGCTAAATGGATTGAATGACTTGTATGATGGTGATTGTTTTATGTACTAAGCCTGTTTTATACTTGACGGGGCCCAGGACTGTTTTGACTAGAAATGTTTTTAGACTGAAATGGGTATAGACTGTTAAGGGTGCTACTTACTAGGCAATTGCTTATTTAGGATGTAGAAAATGCTGAGGGTGAAGAGTAGGAGTTGCTCGAGTTGCTTGTTGCTGTCGGATAGTTCATATGTTGCTTTTAATATTTTGATATTTTGTTGCTTTTGATAAACTTTTGATATTTTGAGAGAATGTTTTTGTTGGGCTCTTGATGATATGAAGTACTAATGTTTTGAAACTGAACGTGAAGAAAAATCTTTTTGATTGAAATTGTTGTAAATAGTACTTCTATGTATCTACTAATGCTATAATATGTAAATATTTGTTTTCTTTCAAACTCTTCTTTAATCAATAGAATGAAGTAATGTCCACCAACTTGACTAGACAAGTCTTATTGTGGTGTCCTCTAGTTAAGATGGAGGGTATTACACTATATGTACACGATATGCTGTAATTATATCCCCATAGATTGTAGCGTATATATAAGAAAAATATAAAGGAATCGTATTTGCACTTACATAGGTTAAAAGGCTTTCTTCTTCATATTCAATATCCTGAAAACAACTATTCTTCACTTTGTTAAATTGTATTAACTAGAAACTTGCTTCACTTGGCATATGACTATATTTTGGGATTATATATGTAGTTGAATGATATATTGTCATTTTTATTATTGACAGGGGCCAAAATTAAATTTTTCAGGGAACATATCATATCATGATAGATGTCAAAAGTTATCATATTTGAGCTTGTGATAATTTATTATTACATAAAAATATCAAATATTATTTTTTTTACAATTGAAATATAGTTTTTAAATTATTATCCTTCAAATAAAAAGTTTTTTTTTTAATAATTAAATTATTTTTTTACTATTTTAATTAATTAAAATATTAAATTATTTAAGATTATTAAAAGGGTATTTTTGTAAAACTACAGTTTATTTTCATTCCATTCCGTTGTCAATCAAACAATATAATCTTCATTTAGATATTGATTTCATAACTCCAATCAAACAAAAGAATAGTGATTCTAACACATTCTAATTCCATTTTATTATCATTTTCATTACCATTTTTATTATCATTCCGTCAAAGCAACCAAACACACCTTAAGAGTTTTCTATCTTTTCCTTTCTGGGGTTGCAATCAGGTGTGGACATGCAAAATGGTCGTAACTCATCTCAATCTGGTGTACCGTGTTGTAATAATAAACATACAAAATAAATGATGTGGGCTCCACACCTCGTATAATCACGTGGGATTGTGAAAATTGCCCAATTGGCGCTAGTCAGAGGAAGAAAAGCCTTTCCTTCAACGAAAAAAGAGAGAGAGAGAGAGAAAGAAGAACAGTTTTTCTTCCCTTCTCTCTCCCCCTCTCGTTCATTAACTCTGTCCCACTTTACATTTACATCACACAAAACAAAAAAACATCGGATTATGACTTGATGTCCTCTTGAATTCTTGTCTGAAACGAATTTGAGAGATTCAGTCAAATTATTTTTTTATTATTACTTATTTTCGTGAGACAGAGATATGGACGAACAATTCATACTTAGGGTTCCACCGTCCGTGGCTGAGCGAATCGAGCGTCTTCTCAACGAAAACCCTTCTTCTTCTTCTGACGACAAGTCCTTCGACATCTCCTTTTCCGGTATCATTCAATCCGTTTTAATCATTTATTCTTCTTCGTCGGTGGAATTCTTGGGAAATGCTTATTATAAAGAATGATTTTTTGGTTTTAGTTTTGGGGATTTTCTGTATTCTTGAGTTGTTTCGCAATTGCTAAGGTTTTTTTTTTTTTTTTTTAATTACATGAATACTCGTTCGACTTGTTTTCGTTTGAGTGCCTGCTATTTGCAAAAAGATTACATTCATATGTTTCCAGATAACATTAGAAAAATACTAGTCTTGAAAACTTTTCAGAACTCATAGGTGTATAAAAGCTATTTTCTTTATTAGCATTTGAGCAAAATCTTGGTGTTTTCAATTTTCATACATATGACCGCTTTGTCTGTCGTAAATTTCTTAACTTTTGGGATAAAAATTTCCATTTGAAATAGTGAAGATTTACTAATGCTTGCTTCCCCTGTTGCTATATGTACATGCAATTGTACAGTTTTGATATTGCCAAGTGGCCTTAAGAGTCTCTTACATGCTATAGGATTTTTTTGGTCTTCACTTTTGCTTCCCATCAATTTTTTTTCCCTCAATTGTGCTACTATAGATGATGTAAGTGAAAATTTAATAATTTCTTCTTCTTGTTTTCTAGAATTATATAATTTTAGTTGGTTCCCATCTTTTTATCCATTTAAAGAGGACAAGGCTTTCTTTTTAAGAACTCCAATCCAAATGCAAATGGTGACGTTTTATGCTTTGATACTATAGAGTCCTATCTATCTTGTTGGAAGAATGCATACACAACCTTTTTCTTTTTTATTTTTATTGCTTGTAAAATCAATGACAGCTTTTGGTACATTGGGCCAATGCACATCCGTCAGAATAATATTTAACAATAACATCCATCTATAATGTTGAAGTCTTTTCTTTTTCTTTTTTTTTTTTGCCAAACGGTCCTGCTTGTAAACTTGAGTTAGTTTGCAGAGGATGGAAGAACTGGCACTTTTGTTATTGGAAACGACAGTTTTCCTGTGTCTCTATTGGATCTTCCTGCTGTCGTGGAATCCTACAAGACTTACGATGATAGCGTGCTAATCAAGTCAGCAGATATCGGTCAGGTATAAAGCTAGATATTATTCTTGTTGAATTAGTCCCATTAACACCTAATGGGGTGATTGGGTGCTATGAGTCTTGATGGTTTTTGACTTTTTAGTTTTTTCTTGCTGTTGTTTTTTTAATTCTTGAGGGTCCATCCTACTGTTTTCAGTATCAGTAAAGGGTGTTTCTTATAACACACACACACACACACACACACACCAGATTAGTTTCAGATCTGATTGTTTCTTTTTAAGGCAGTTATGTGAACTATTGGGCTTTTGACAGATGATTATGGTTCGAGAACCTGATGATGCTGCTCCAGATGCAGTAGAGTACAAGCATGGTCTCACTCCTCCAATGAGGGATGCTAGAAAGCGACGATTTCGTAGGGAGCCAGATCTAAATGTATGATGCCTTTTTACCTTTTTGTATTTGTTTTTAATTGTGTGCTAGGCTTTAACAATTGCCCATCACTTTGGTGTTGGAGCTTTATGGTCGACGGAATTATGGATTTGCTCACTAATAATCTGTATTGGATATGGCTGTAATTTTCTTCTTCAGGGTCTCTCTCTGTTTTTTTTCCTAATTGTTTAAAGTTCCTCCATTTTGCAGCCTGAGCTTGTGCGACGAGTTGAAGAAGATTTGCTTACTATCACAGCTGGTGGTACTGCCGAAACAATCGATATCCTTATATTCAGTGTATATGGCTTATGTATGTAGAATTATCTGTCCTGCTGTTCATAAGTTTGATAATCATTAAGTTCCTGAGCCAATAATGTTAAGGCATCTGATACATCACCTCACATGAAAAGTTTGAATGGAAATTACTTTGATAACATGCATAGAGATTTTTGTAAATAGATGCAATTATTGTTGTCGAATGTAGAGATTTTTCCTTAACGATGGTGCTTACATGTTGAACCAACTGAACAAGAGAAAGATGGAGATGGAAATGCCCGCAATGCAAATAAGAAACCTGCGCCAGTGCCCGTTGCAAAACCTGACATTCCAGAGGCTGGTACAAATGTTGGCGCCAGTGCCAGTGATTCTGATGCATCTGATGAAACCTCTTCTTGAGGTTAAGATATCTAAAAACCTGTACCCTATGAACTGTTTTTATTTCAGCATTTTCTCATGGTATCAGTAGATGCATTATCTTTGAGCACCTTATTATCAGTTTTGATTTTACACGTCTTGGTTTACATGCCATACATTACTGCATAGTTTAGAGGGCTCAGGGTTTACATGCTTTCATTTCATGATGCCACGGTAGCAGTAGCAGCAGACCATTGTGGATTCAGTTATAGCTATAAACACTTGCATATTTAATCTCTATATTACCCGTTTATGACAGTCTAAAGAGCTCATTGCCGGCCAATCAAATGTCTTAAACAACTTTTGCTTATAATTTGGGTGTCAAAATTGGGAAAAATTTTGCTAGAAGTTCAGGACGCGAAATATGCATGCTTCAAAGAAGAAAGATATCAAAACATATCACATGGGAAAATTGTCTATAATTAAGGACGCTATACATAATATGCATACTTCTGTACAGTAAATTTAAGAAGTCAGACTGATTTCAGATGTGTTTATTCCACGAAAAATGTTGTAATTGTGGCTGTTTCAACATTTTTTTGTCTATTTTTATGATATATTCTTTTCCTTTTGTTTTGTACGAAATACTTTTTTGTCGGCTTATCAACTTTTGTGTTTAACACACATTCAGTTGTGAAGAAACAACAGAATCCCCATAAAAATGGCAGCAGTGGCATACACAGATTTTAGGATTGGTAAAAAAAGTGTTAGAAAGTGTTGGTGCTTTAGAATTCCTGCCCATCTGTTGACTGCTTGTGGGACCTGATCAATTTTCGCAATCAAGAAGACCTGCTACGCCTAATTTTTCTGTATCTTGCTATAAAGATTTTGCAAAGATTTTGTTAAATTGGCCCCAGAACCAAAGATTTTGCAATCTTTGCCCTACAACAATCACTCTCCGCCGCCGAATACCGAAACACCAAAGATGGCATATTTGGCGGAGAAGAGTGATGTACATCCCAATACTAATTGTAAGTCAACATCTATCAATATTTGACAACAAATCCTTGTCAAGATGTACTTGTGACTGAAAATTTGATTCTCTCTCTTACTTATTTTCTGGAGTGTACCTTGGAAGACTACTCCGAGTGGGAATTTCAAAACAAAAATTAAAATGACGAGATTAGAATTATTTTTTATTTACGTGCGTTTTTTATGAGAAAAAATACTGTAATGAATTATGAATCATGATTTAAATCAGAGAACGAATCTTCTAACTAAACGGGCTCCAAATCATTCTATGAATTGAATAGGTCCTGTACTGGACAAAACTGGAGGTCAGAAACTTAAAGGAAGCAAAGCATAAGTCAATCATAACGTAAGAACTTAAAATTTGAACTTGAGCAAATCAAAGATAAATTTACGAATTGACATGAAAATAGAAACAATAATTTTAGCTTAGCTCGTAAACATGGATAAATTGCTTTGTGTTTCTTGATATATATTCAAATGTTGAGAATTACGGGCCTTTATTTTTATTTTTAGAATGTCTAATTAATAATAAAAATGTTATAATGAAGTTTATAATATTTTTACTAAAACTCTCATGCAAGTTTCAAAGTTTCAAATTCTTGTACAAGTTCCCCCTTTATGGCCTCGTTGTTTAGAATTTTGAGTTTCATTTGTGAAACAAAAATTCAGAATTGAATTCTCTATGAAGAGTCCACTGGCAGTGCCTTCCGACATGTTCGCTTCAGTGGCTGTCAATTTTGTTTTACAGAAATGGAAAGCTACCGAACTCCACTTGCACTTAAAGCGGGATCATTAGAAAGTTCTTACGAATAGGTTTTGAGGTCTTTGGCTAAGGATATTTATCATTCTCTTTTTTTTTTTTTTTTTTGGTACTTCTTAGGAAAACATTGCCAATTAAAGGTGTAACTTAATGGATCCTTTTGTCATTTTTTTTATTTTATTTTCATGGAACATACTAATTAAGATATTGTTTCTTAGAGAAGCATATTGCAATTTTAAGGAACATACTAATTAAGATATATTGTTTCTTAGATAAGCATATTGCAAGCATTTGAAATATCATCCTAAATGGACAATTATAATTTCTGAAAAGTTGGAATTATCAATCTATTTGCAATAAACCCAAAACAAGTAACGTTGAGCCGCCGTGTTGGTATAGCCAAACAAGACAGCTCAATATCATTAATGCTTGATCAAGACAAAATAAAGCAATTATCAAAAAAAAAAAAAAAGCGTGGTTTAGCGCATCCTATGGTCTCAGAATTTTGTGTTTAAGCAAGGGAAAAAAAAAATTAAAGTGTTGTCATAAAAGGGACGAAAAGTCCTTTTTTAATGAATATTTTAATATAAGAATTTTTAGATCGTCGGATGTATATATCAATTTTTATATGTTTTTCAATGTGATTTTCAACGTATCCAAGGGTTAAAAACACACTTTACCTTATAATATTAGTACTACAACATGTCTTCAGAGTAACGGCTTTGGTAGGCATAATTTGCTTCCCCTAATTAATCCATTGTTTTCAGTTAAAATCATAAGAGGTCTTTCAACTTTCTCTATAATTAATCCATGTAGTGAAATTGTGCCAACTTAAACCTTAAATTCTTTTAATGTCTCAAATGTAGTTATATTCAATTAAAAATGTAACTGGGGGAATTATATTTAAGACACCAAAAAAGTTTTAAGCTTTTAAATTGATACAATTTTCAATATAAAATCAACTGTAGAAAGAAGAAAAAATATGGAGATCTCTAATGAATTTAACTGTTGTATTTAGTAAATGGTTTATAAAAGTTTGTGTCTGATCTAAGCACCGTTTTTTTCAATGCTTTACCTACTTTCCGCCGCTTTCTCAATCTGAAAGAACCTACAGACAGGTTGTCCTGCTGTGAAGTTTGGAATGATTCTACGCCACAAAATCCAATGTACAAACAAAATCTAAAAGTACGCGATTGTTGGGTCTTTTATTTTATTGATGTTCTTTGTGGATAAAGAAGAAAGAAATATCTTCTTTCTGATCCAGAATACCAAATGACATGGCAGGATCCTTCAAAAGACATACACATGACTATATTTTTATGCTATAAATTGTAATGTTCTATGGGGAAACTGAAGGAACTTAAATATTATATATTTATTTTAATGTCTACAAGCCCTTTGAAGTGGGAACATCAATCCACTGCAATTGAAGCTCAACTTCACCACACTCCACATTTCTCAATCTCAGAACCAAGTCTTGAACAAGTTTTCCATTAGAGAATACAATTCTGCTCTCTTCAGCAAGGCAGTTCTTTCTAGTGGGTTGTGCTTTTGAGATTATGGTTCCATCTGGGAGGCCCTGCAAACGCATCTTTAAGGCATTCAGAAACGGGCCAATCTCAAACTCCGCGTCTCCCATTTTGTCGTCGAAACTGAATGTGTCCTTGTCATATACAAACTGCGAAAACGATCATATTGAATTAATGGTATGTTTGGCTTATCTATAAAGAAATGACTAATTGATCATAGTCTCGTTTTTCCTGTTTCATTGGCTGTCCTCCAAATGTTATTTTAACAACTGGTTAATTGTTTTAAGTATTTTAAGCATGCACCATTTATTATAGGGTCAAATTCTTAAATTTAGATGAACAACCAATGGACCAAGGAATTTAGGACAACAAATCTGAATTCGGTCAGATAACTGGAAAAATGAAATAAATCTTACAAGCTTGATTGGAGTATTTGGGTCTGAAACTGATAGAGTTAGAAGTTCATTCCACTCTGGATTCAAATTTTTCTTGACCACACGAGTCTTCAACTTCTGCAGGGCACAGTTTTAGCAAACCTCAGTAACATGAGAAATATATATATATATATATATATAATTCTTATTAAAGTGCTTGGATTTCTTGTTACAACTTTAGTTCAATGCACTTAAATTGTAAAGCCTAAGAACCCCATCCTGTAATTTTTCGGAATTAGATCCAAATTTCTCATGATAATAAATCACAAGCTACGTTTTTGCTTCATATTTTCTTTATTGGAAAACTTTTTGGCCTTAATTAATGTGTTATATCATCTACCAATTTTTTGGTTTTAATTATTTTTTTTTTTCCTCCAAAAAAAAAAAAAAAAAAAAAAAAAAAAAAAAAAAAAAAAAAAAGAAGAAGCAAACATTCCATTTCTCTGGCTGTTATGAACTCTACCAAAAAGCATAATAAGACCATAATCATAGCTCACTAAGGACTTCTCCAGAACATCTTATATTCAAAACCAAAAGTTGCATTCATCATATTGTTTAAAAACAAAAAAAGAAAAAGAAAAAAAAAAGAAACATGGCAATCACAAATCAATGAATAAATGTGGTCTTAAAAATAAAAAAATAAAAAAAGCCATGAAACCCAGAATTCAAAAAACGATGAAACAATTGAGAGAAAAAGAAAAATGAAATTAGGTACCTGCCTGCCCAGCTTGAGAAGAACATAGGGATCGCTGCTTCTTGTGTCTCTGATAGCGAGGTTTACTCCCCTTTTTATGTGAATTCTCAGAAGTCCCAACCAGTTCTCCATTATAAATTTGATACTTACAATTTGTATTTGTATTTGTATCATAAAAATGATACAATTGCTTCAAAATGAATCCTATGAGTAATTATAGAGTGAGAGATTTGTTGTTTTTCAGCCTTTGCTTTTAATCTGAGACTGTCAACTGCTTGATTGAGTGCTCACAGTACTGTTTGGTTGCGTAGGCTCACCGTTGAGTCACGAGTGCTTTATTTATACAAAAAATGTGTGAGGACCACATATAATCGGAACGTAACTTTCTTTTTTTTCCATTAAAAGAATTGAAGAAATTCTGACGAAAAATTAAAAAAAAAAATTCTGAAGAAGAATGAAAAAATCTTTTTGCTTCTTTTTATATTTTTTATTCTGGTTTTTTTCCCTTGTTTGTCAATGGTCACCATTGATTGCGGCAATCACGATGTACGCTTTCTCAAGAGCAATAACTCACAGAATCACGCGTAATTTTATTTTTAAAAAGAGAATTACAACCTGTTCTCAAAACAATTTTACGCGCACTTTTTTTTTTTTTTTTTGGTTTCTTAATCTTTTTTACTTTTCTGTTTGGTAAGTTCTGGAAGCAACATGGCAAATAAATAAGTGAAATAATCATTTTTATTTTTTGCCATGCGTTCTTCTAGTAACATGAGTGTTGGACTTTCGGGTGGCGGGCATGCCCGATGCCCGAAAATTTTCGGGCACGGCGAGCAGGCCCCTCTCGCCGCCCGAAAATATTTTTCTTTGGGCACGGGCTCGGGTAGCCCGAAAATGGTAAGCCCCGACAGCCCACCGCCGTGGAGAAGCCTTCTCCCATCGTTCGCCGGATTTTTTTTGAATTTTCCGGCAAATACCTGAAGCTGTCTGAACTGCCCGAATTTTTGCCGAATTACCCGAATTTTTTGTGACCGTTGCCCGAATTTTGGTGACCGTTGCCCGAATTTCGACCCGTGCCCGAAAAATGCCCAATTTTTTTTTACCGTTAGCCCGAAATGCCCGAATTTTGAAAAAAAAAAAAACGGTCTTTTGCCCGAACCCGAACCCGAATTTTGCCCGAATTTTTGAACCAAACGGTCGGATTTTTATCCGTTGCCCGAATTTTGCCCGACCTGCCCGAAAATTTTGTAGCCGTTGGACTCGAATTTTTGGGGAAAAATTTTTTTTTTTTCAACCCAAAAATTTTCCTATAATTACCCCCCTCCCCCCAACCATTTTCCTCACCCCAAAACTCTCATTCTCTCTCAATTTCTCTTAATCTCTCTCAATTTCTCTTAATCTCTCTCAAATCTCTCTTAATCTCGCTTAAATCTCTCTCGAATCTCGATCTCTCTTAAGCTCTCTCAAAG
>NW_010366577.1:1410671-1436523 GCF_000414095.1 Morus notabilis | reverse complement strand
GATCCTAACACGACTGGCAATGGATATTTTTTCAATCCCGGTCTCCACCGTTGCAGCCGAACAAGCATTCAGTACAACCGGCCGAATACTTGAAGAATGGAGAAACGCATTGAAGCAGGATATTGTTGAAGCTTTGGTGTGCATCAAGGATTGGGACCGTTCCAACCAACGCTTACACGATACAATCTCACCGGCAAACCAATAATGGATCGACGAATTTAATAGATTAACTTTTAATTTTCAAGATGATCCTTCTGCTTCATCTTGATAATTTCTTTGTAAATATTTATTTACTTTGTAATTTCTAATTTGTATAGTGTTTATTGTAATTTGTAATCTTGTATAGACTTTGTAAGTTCATCAAATTTGTAATTCGTCCCACAATGATTGCACTCTTTTTTCCTTACCAAGTTTTTATCCCAATTGGGTTTTTCTTGGTAAGGTTTTTAATGAGGCAATCATGAATTACAAATTTAAAAATCAATGAAGAAGTAATTTTTTTTTATATAGTTCGTTCGTGTCGTGTGTTCATTTCATATTTCAAATTGTAATATACACAATTACACATTGTAATTATACAAATACTTATTTCAACAACATAAAAATATAATATAAAAAAAAAATTTCGGGCAGCCGGTCGGGCATCGGGCAGCCCGACCGGGCACGGGCAGGCTTCCTCTGCCCGAAGCCCGTCCATGGGAATTTTCGGGTCGGGTCTGGCAGCCTGAATTTTCGGGCAGATCGGGTTTGGTCATTGGGCAAAAATTCAGACTTTTCGGTGGTCACGGGCGGCCCGTCCAAAGTTTCAGCACTGATAATTTATTTACATGATAAATAAATAAGAGAAATACAACAGCCTCGTTCATTTTATCGATTTGAGTTTTGTTACAGTAAAAAGCTCTAAAAAACAGTCACATCTAACTATTTTGTTACAGTAAAAAGCTCTTACATAAAATCATATCTCAATTCGAATTAAACACTCGAATTAGTAAACTAAACGGGTGCAACATGTATTTTAGTGAAATGCATCTTTTTACTCATGTTTTTGAGAGGACATAATATCTCTGACAATTATATGTTTTACAAATCGGATTAATTTCATCAATATTCTTGAATTATGTACCATGTAAAAAAATAACATAAATTCCTCTTAAATTATTAATTTTGTGTCAACTTTCTTCTTAGTTGTCAAAAAAATTAGAGGGTAAATTTACACAAACTGAGAGGACAAATTAACTTAAAATCACTAGTTCTAGATATATTTATAAAATTATAAGTAGTGTTACGTCGCTATGTTGTTAGTATTATAAACTAAGGGGATATTTTGAACTAGCTCACATAGTTTAGGGTATGAAATGGCCTTATAATAAAATCTAGGGACATATTTAACTAGGTATATAGTCCAAGAGTATTTGTAAAATGTATCATTAACAAATCACATAAAATCTGTTATTCAAATTAGGTAGATGACGGGTTTTGGTCGCTCTTTTTTAATTAATAGCCGAATTGTTTTTTCGGTTAATGACCTTTCTTCTCTTACAATGGTTAATCAATAATACGCCAATGACTGATATATTGGTCTACTATTGATTAATCAGAGAATTATCATTTATGGACCAGTAAATTATTATATGAAATTGGTTAATCATTTATTCAAATTGGCCTATTAGTAATTCACCGCCTAGTCGTTTTTATTAATTAGTGAAAAATCACAACTTATCATATCATTGATTAACTATTTCTAAACACGACATTTTTCTTAATTTAATAAAACTTGGCCTATTAGTGAAAGATGGAGGTAATTAGCTAGGAGAAATAAAATCCTTTTATTTTATTTGTAGAGAATTTCTCTGATAGGTTAGACCTATTGATAGTATCAATTTTTAATTGGTTAAAATCATTTCAAATTAAAAAAATATGTCAAATTTTTTTGATATAGATTGACAGCTTAAAATAGAGAACTATTAGTGGTTATTCTTTTTATTTTACCAGAGAAACTCTCTTATTTATATATACATATTTTTTGTACAACAGTTGCTTAAATGTACTTACCGCATCCTCTTTTGCTTTTTTCTTTTTTTTTTTTCCTATTTTTAAGGAACAACATGTTTTTTTACATCAAGCATTGTTATGCATAAAACATAGGTTTATAGGCTTTGGCCTAATCCTAGTGTAGCTGATAATTGTTTTGGAAAAGTTTCATTGTTTGGTATAACACAACCATTTTTTAATGCTTAATCCGCCACAACGCTGCTTTCTCAATCTTGACAACCCTGGAGACAGCTTAGCTTGTGTTGCTGTTGTGCTTGTTGGGAATAATTCCAACCACAAAGCAGTTCATAAACAAAATTATTTAATTAAATAAACATGATTGTTGGACATCCTTCTTGTTTCTTCGAGAAGATGCATGTAAAGTTTTCAAGAACAAAAGAACATTCTTGTATATATCTATTACAAAACGAGAATAGGACTCAAGTTTTAAAGAACATTCTCTTAAACTCAAATACTCTTTTTCTACTTTGTCTATACTAATTGTTCTGCAAGGCCTTTGAGGTGGGAACATCAATCCATTGCAACTGAAGCTCAACTTCACCACACTCGACATTCCTCAGCCTCAAAACCATGTTCTGAACAACTTTGTCATTTGAGACCAAAATCTTGCTCTCCTCAGCAACGCAGTTTTGCCTGTTGGCTTCCACTTTTGAGATTATGGTTCCATCTGGTAAGCCCTGCAATTGCAAACCCATTTTCACTGCCTTGAAAAACGGGCCAATCTCAAATTCTGCGTCTCCCATTTTGTCGTCAAAACTGAAAGTGTCCTTGTCATACACAAACTGCCAATACATGTACAAAATTTTGGTGTCATTTACAAACTGTTTGCCAAATATGAAAATTGAAAAGCATGATCGAGGAATAAAATAATGTTTATTTACCAGCTTAACTGGAGTATTTGGATCAGTGACGGAAAGCGTGAGAAAATCATTCCACTCTGGATTCACGTTCCTCTTCACGACACGAGTCTTCAACTTCTGCAGGATATACAAATAAACGGTTTCAGAAAAACATCAGTGAAACTGTGAAAAGAAGAAGCAAGTAATTGTTATCCGAGTAATTAAAGAAAAAAATTTAAAAAAATTAAAAAAAATTAAGATTCCTTTTCCCTGGCTGATTACTCCTCTACCAAAAAGCATAAAGATTATTTTAGCCAAGGAAAATAATTTAGTAGGGACTAAGACCAAAATCTTGAGCATTGAGATCAAAATTCGAAACCCAGAATCACTACAATTACTGAAAGATAAACCACATGAAACCCAGAATCCAAAAAAAAAAAAAAAAAAGAAGTTTGTCCAAGAATGAAAATTCCAAAAAAGTAGTTTGTTAATTACCTGCTTGCCCATCCTGACAACAACATAAGGATCACTGCTTATGGAGTCTCGGATAGCAAGATTCACTCCTCTCTGCACATGAATTCTAAGAAGTCCCAACCAGTTCTCCATTAATACCAATACTCGAATCTTTTTCAAATTTTACCGATAAAAGTCAGGCCTGGGATAACAATAATAGAATAGAAGTTTTTAGAGTACAACAGATTTATACCCTATGATGATTTATATGCTTTTGAGGTTTTTCTTTTTTCCTTCCTTCCTTTATTTTTGTTGGTGGAAGGATATACAAGTACAGACTACAGTTGGGTTTTGTGGCTTAACGCTCTGTGTCTTATTTCCTTATTTATTTATAGACGCCACAAAAGAACTGCAGCTTAAAATACAACAAATATATATATATATATATATATATATATTGTTTTTTTATCACTTTCTATGTCAATTGTCAAATGTTCAATATTGATTGCGTAACGACGTGCGGTTTTACAAATTAGATCACATGGATCACGCGCCGCGATGGTTACTCCACTTAATCCTGTTTTTGTCTTTTTCTGTTTGATTGTTTTGAGCTAAGAAGCTTCATTGGTGGCTAATTAAGATCTCCTTTCGTAATACAGAAAATTGACCCAGCCGCCTCATGCGCTTGGAATTTTGTTTAGCCAGCTTGATGGAAGCTTCTCCGAGCTTCTACTCTCATTTCCTTTTTTTTTTTTTCGCTATTTATTCTTGCATTCTTAATTCTTGTTTATTATTGTTTGGCCTTATTGGTGCTATTTATTCTTGCATTCTTAATTCTTGTTCATTATTGTTTGGCGTTATGGGTACGCTGCTGCTGTTATCTGTTTTTTTTTTAATAGATATTTAAACAGAAAGACAAGTGATTGCATTATATATATTTTTTAATTGTTTTTAATATAAATTATAATAAAAGAAATTAAGTATGAATAATTCAAAATTTAAAAGAAAAAGTGAGAGTTTTTAAAATTTAGAGATTAAATTGAAAATGATTCTAAAATTTAAGGGCATGATAATAATGTTTTTGTTTTTCTTGCTTGAGCTGTGGGCACTCACTTTAGTTTGCCCATTTAAATTTATTTTTTATTTTTTTATTTTTTTATTTGGCGTACTACTTAATTTGGAGTTCGATTTTCTATCATTTTTTTCTTGTCGTCCCCGAGTCAAATTTTGAACACCTCATTAAAAATGCAAACATCTTGATTCGGACTTGGATTTAAGACCACACGTCCGTTGTTCATTCAATTCGAAAGCCCGGTGCTTTTCCACTTACATTTTTCCCTAATCCTTGTCCTGTCATTACTTACAAACTTCTCTTCCATGTTTAAGAATTACACATTCCTTTATGGCTCTTTTCGCAGAAGCACCAGTAGGGAAAAACAATCATGCTAAGTTAATATCACGTGCTTCTCACGTGATAAAGAATTGTAAGAAATTAGAATGGACGTCAAACATTTTGGTCCTTTCGCACTTTTTTAGTTACAACCAACGAGTTTGGAGACCAAATGAGCAATTTTTTATTCTAAAAGGTAAATTAACTTATTAAAGTAAATTAATCACAGTTTAACGTGCTGATTATCATACCCAACCTCATGCTCTTATCTAGCTTTGTGTCCAAAAATATTGGGCTAGCCCGTTTAATATTGCGTCGTGCAGTACCATCTATTGTCCTATGTACGTGGAAGCCCAATGCATAAGGCCTGGTTTGACAACTGGACAAAATAGTCAGGTAATTTGTGTTTGGGAATAAATAGCATAATAATAATAGTAATAATAAATAGAGAAAATTGTTGAAGTTACAAAAATTGAGATTTGAGTTGTTGTCTATAGTATTATTCATCCAAATTTCCCTGAAATAAAATTTGATAAATTAGTAAATTACGAAATTCGCTCCTACAAAACTCCAAATTATGTACATTTTTCTTATCCGTGTTTGCGTTTTATCTAGAATATATAACTATATTATAAAGGAGGTTTCAATTGGGCACTATTCAATAACTTGGTCTCACTATTTTTTTTTTTGTGTGTGTTCTGATTCTCTCTCTCTCTCTCTCTCTCTCCCCTTTTCTTTCTTTTCTTTTTTTTTTTCTCTCTCTCTCTCTCTCTCTCTCTCTCTCTCTCTCTCTCTCTCTCTCTCTCTCTCTCTCTCTCTCACCTTGCTTTTGCTATAGGACATGTTCCTTTTTTACAATGTGTTTTATCACTTTTTTATTCGTTTTCTTTTTATTTTTTTCTTTACAACTTTAAAACAATAAATCTATTTTAAAATATATTTTATTCTTCTAATTTGTAATAATTATACAGTGTTAATTTTTCTCAAATATGTCTACAATAATTTTTATTTTTTCAAACAATCTTCTGAAAACTTATTTTACTAAATGTGACTTATATGTATATGTTGTGGACACCATCGAAATAGTTTTTTTCTCAAATGTGACTTTGCTTAAACATATTTTTTCCTTCTCATATGTACCCTCTAAGTAGCTTTTTTTTTTTTTTTTTAAATTTGATTTGTTTTCATTTAAATCATTTGTTTTCTTAATAATATCGAAGCACATGATTTGACCAAGACCTAGATTTTAATATATTCACTTTATAAACGAGATATTAAGGTGTAATTCAAACCATAAAATTGTAATTATTAGACTTTTCTAATAAAAGTGACAAATTATGGTTAAAATAAATTTAAAAAGATTAAAATAAAAACTGAACTTTAAAATAAGGATAAAAATATAACATTCAGAAGGATTCTCATTTCAAGCAGTATACATAATAAATATTAAGCTTTTAGTTAATAAACTTATTTTACACTCTTAATAATATTTTTTTTCAAATAAAAAATTACTTATAAATCAATAATTGGGGACAATTTCTTTTGTTTGTGAATTGTGATTCCGAATAAGAGTTCATTTTACTAACTACAATTTCCAAATTCTTGTTTGTCGTTGGATCACGATCACGAACAGTGAAGTGAACCATCATATTCATATCACACAACCTTATCTTCTTTACTAGTTAAAAACGGCGTGCTTTGCACGCGTGGATGCTTCACTTGAATTTTAATGAGATTTTGTTGTGAGTATGAGAGGATGGCATGGCACTAGCAAATGACAAATTTAAAATGGAAATAAGAAAATAAGTAAGAAGATGCTTCACTGTTGAGCCATTAATTCTCAAGTTATAAATGCATCCAAAGGTGTAAAAAGAAAAGCTTCCATGATTGATTCACTTGACAAGCATATTGGAATGCTTCACTCTGATATGAGTGTTGTGGCTGATGTAATTAAAGAGGGCAATCTGAAAAAGCACAACCACGTATCTATTTCGAAGAAGAAATTTATGCTGAAGTAATGAACATTGGAGTTCCTGATAATCTTCAATTGGAATATTTTCTATTTTTAATCAAAAGTGCATCACAAAAGTGAGTTTTCTTTGCAGTTCCAAGTCATCATCGCTAAGAGTTGCTCTTGAAAATGATGTAGAACAATGAAGACTGAAATCATATGGTTTAGAAGTTTAGTAGTCACACTAGTTTATAACCCTTTTGGTAAATATATCTACATGGTACTTAGTTGATCACACATAATTTGTGTTGATACTTGAACCCTTTTGGTAAATATATCTACATGGTACTTAGCTGATCACACATAATTTTTGTTGATACTTGACTGCAGGTGAATATTGGAAAATATACATGACCATACAAACTAATACTTTTGTGAGAAATTTCGATTACTTTACAATAGTGGATGCATAGTATATACTAGTCACTTTTTTGTTGTATTTGAACCTTCAACAAGTTGTTGTATTTAAATTGTAGCTAGCTACTCTTTTATTGTATTTAAACGTTAAAAAAATAACTGTTGCACTAATGCTATATAAGTTGAACTATACATATGTGTGTATATATACATAATATAGATAGAATATATGTATAAGTTACATGAATTTTTTGAGTTAATTTAATGTTGAATATTGTATTATTTATACTTTTATTAGAAAAGAATATTAATAAAAAAATATTTAGGTAAAAAAGTAATTACACTAATAATAATTTTTTCATTTCTTTAGTTTCACTTCTAATACCAAATAAGGGAGAGTAGATTCATTTTCTTTCTTTCCTATCACACCAAACAAGTTCAAAAAAAATCAAATTTTTTTTTATCCTTCTAATTTTCTATGCATTATAGTTTCATTTTTCCTTATATTTTCTTTCCATCTTACCAAACAAAGTGTAAGTAAAGGAGATAGGAAAAATAAAAATAAAATACTGAAGAAGCAAATTAAGAAAGAAGTTGATCAAAAATCAAGGGACAAAAGTTAAAAAAGTAAAAGAAAAAACACAAGAGGACAAAATGCACAAATTTACAAAATAACTTTACTAAAATTTGAATAGTAATTTGTGTCTACATAAATAGTAAATGAACTCAAATATAAAATAAAGGGACTAAGATAATAAGATTAAGATTAAACTATAAAAATGATAAAATTAAGTAAAAGACTAAAGAAGTAAATAAAGAAAAAAAAATAGGACCCAAAGTCAAGAGACAAAGTTAAAAAAAAAAAAAAAAAAAACTTTATAATAGTAATTTGTATCTACATGAACTCTCATTGTGACCCCCATTTACAATTAACAGCGCCAAACTCGAATATCAAGAACTGAAGAACACAACAACTCAACATCAACCAAGGACGAACGACTCTTTCATCATTACCTCTTCGATTTCCAGGTACCCAGCAAATGCAATCTTATGTTTAATTCTTGGTTAAAGATTTTGCTTCACTTTTCTCTGTTCTGAGTTCAAATCTTACTGGGTTTGATGCTTTGTCCTTCACAATTCATCTTCTTTACAACTTTTACACATTCATTAGCATATCAGCTTCTTTCAGCAAAAATTCTTGTTATTCACGCAGAGGAGAAAGTTTTGATTACTGTTCGTTAATTTTATTTATTTATTTATTTTATTTGATTCCAATTATGTAACTAATTGGTCTTACGCTGTTGAGTAGCTTAATCAAGAACTTGTTCCTTTGTTCTCTAAATGAGAGAGTGTTCTGAAACCATATTTTCTTTTTCCCCACTCCTTTTGCAGGATAATTTTTCAAGATGGAGATGGGCTCAGTCAGGTGGGTCCTTTTTACCTCTACATTTAATGCAAAAATAAGCCTTTTTCTTACTCAAAGTAGAAAATGTTGCCAACTCAATCTAATGTATTTTCATTTTGCTTCTTATTAGTTTCAACTGATGTTATACCATATCACTATTATTTTAATACTTTTTTTAAAAAAAATCGAAAATAAGGTTATATGGATAATGATAGAGGGTAGGGAACCTAGATAATGTCAGGGAGACAGTGTATCTCTTTGTTTATTAAGGATTTCCTTCCTGTGTTTCTGGTTCGACAATGATTGGAAGCATTAGTTTTGCTTGATATGCTTGTACACTGTTTCTATTTCCTTTTTCTGCATCACTCAGATTATTATTCTTTGCTGCTTTCATAATTGGATAGGTGTTGTCTGGTAAAACAATTACCATGTTTTTCATGGAATACAAGAACATTTGGTGGGGAAAGTTATCACCAATCTCCACACAATATGACTTTGAGGAATTCAAAGACGGGCTGCCACAGGTTGATGCAGCTTCAAGCTTCTATTGGGAAGCATCCTGTGAGTTCTAGTTCTTGGAGAGCGCATTGCACATCGGTTAATTTGGAGGAGTCATCATCAACAGGGTCGGAAGATAATCCTAATGCTGAAGAGTCATCACAGGAATCACCAGAGGAGCTTCTTTCTAAACCCTTAAGCAGTGATGAGGCATGGACTTTGTCACTCAATTTGTTCTTATCGTTTTAAATTAAACAACAATTATCTTCTTGTCAATTGAAAAGGATGTATTATCATTCTCTCAACGGTTTTGACTAACTTATGTTCAAACTTCATCTCAGCTGAAGGCTCTGCTGGCAGACTCTGAACGAGCAAACCTTCTTAGAAAACTAAGTGAAGCTAATCAACAAAACAGGTTTCTCAAACGGCAGGTATTTAATTCATGCCGCTGACTTTTTTCTTCTCACATTCTATGGTAATATTGAGGCGAATTCTGTTAAAAATAGTTCATTGTTAAATTGATTGAATAGTAATGTTATATATATCATCAGTAACGACCAAAATTTATGATTTGCAAGTTTTCTTTTTGTTTCTATGTTTTATTTGTTTGGTTTTTTCTTGCGCCAGAGGAGAAACTGTAGATTCAACATCCCAGATGACACTATTATTAAACAGGAAAAAAAGACTTGAATGTGAACAACAGAAAACATAATCTTATCTTCATAATCTATTTACTTTTTTTGGCGTTACCATGCATATGAGATGACGATCTATTTACTGTAAAGCAATAGAATTGAGACCTTTATATGTCGAGACTCTATAGAGCAAGAGAACATTATATACATGACTATATCTGCTTAAGCTATTTACTAGACGTGTGCTTGAAAGTTTCCACAGCTTTATGGCATAAACTTGTTCTTCTAAGAAAGATCTAATGTCATAACCCTTCTGTTCTTAGTGGCCATGCCACTTGTATGGTTCTATTACCTTTAAGGTTTATCCTGTTCAATTGAAGTTCTTTACCACCATGTATAACCTTACTGATTGGAAAATACATCCAGGAGAATAAATCTAGTAAAAGAAAAAATTAAAACTATATGATTATTACTAGTGTGGCATAGTAGCTATCAAGATTTACTGCAAAAAAAAAAAAAAAGCGCTTATGACTGAAATCATTTTCTTATTTCTCATCTCTGCAGTTGCACATGAAGGAGGAAGCCTTGGTTGACTTTAAAAGTGAACTTGCTGTCATGGAACTTGAAATTCAGGTTCCAACATACACAACTTTTTGTCATCTTATAATGTGCCGCATAATTATATTGCTATCAGATGAGTAATTTGTTAGGCCACCTATTAGATTGGTTTACTCTAGGAAAAGGGTCCCAAAGGGTAATATGCTGAGAAGAGGGGAGGAAGGTGGAAATACTGAAAGTATTTCCAGCGAGGCAACGTGAAGGAAGTGCCAGCGTGGCAAGTTGGTTACGTGAAGGGAGTGCGGGGAGTATTTGAGCCGAGGAAGAGCCTTGGGAAGGGGGTCGAGATATTTGGAAGAATTCTGGACCATTGGAGGACGGAGAACCTCGAATTCTCCACGTTCCATTTTCTGCCATTCTGTTTGCTAGTTTTTCTTCTTTTTTTCTTGCTATTTGGTTTAATCGTGTAAGAAAGAACTTCTCTCGATTGAGAGGGAAGATTAGAAATTATCAATAAAACTTGTTAACGTTGGATTTATCCCAATATTGGCTGTGATAACTGGAAATCTGGGCAGGAACCTATCAGTTTGGTATCAGAGCCTAACGATCCATGGCAGAGGCGGCTGGCGAACGAGTTCCGGAGGAAGAAACAGTGCGGTTGGAACGGAGGCTGGACACATATTTTGAGGCTCTCCAGTTGGTAGAACGGTTAACAGAACCCATTCCCCAGCTCCAAGACAACGTGACGGCGATCGGTGCGCAACTGGGAGAGGTGCAGGGGGTGCTGCAACGGCTGGAGAACAATTTTCTCCGACAGGCGGATTTGCTTCCGCGGAACCCGATGGACCCACCACCGCGCTTCGACGCGGGACCGGCTCGATTTCAAGCGCCACGACGACAGGCTGCCCATCCACGACCCGCGACTCCTCCGCCGCCGTTTCGTGAGGACGAGCACAGGAGGTTTGGGCGCGATCTTAGGCCGGAGTCACCACCGCATCACAGGGGGCGGGTGGAACATCGGGGACGAAGGTTGGAAATGCCTTTGTTCACCGGTGCAGATCCGCAAGGGTGGGTATTCCGGGCGGACCGGTATTTCGCCGTCAATGAGGTGGAGGAGGAAGAGAGGGTGGTAGTAGCGTCGGTCTGTATGGAGGGGCGAGCCCTGGGTTGGTTCCAGTGGGCGGACACTCAGGACCCGTTTAGGTCCTGGAGGGACCTGAGAGCGGCGGTGCTGCGTCGGTTCGGACAGATGGGGGAAGGGGACCCGGCGGAACAGCTCATGGCTCTCCGGCAGAAGAGTACCGTGGCGGACTTCCGGGATGAATTTGAAGCCACGGCCGCCCAAATGAGAGGGGTCCCCGATGCGATTTTCAGGGGAGCATTTCTCCACGGGCTCAGAGAGGACATCAAGGCCGAGTTGAAGATGCACCTGCCCAACAGTCTCTACGACATGATGGACCTGGCCCAACAAGTGAAGGCCCGTAATGAAGCAGCGGACCGGGTCAGGTGCTACCGGATGGGCCGGGCGCCTAGGGCTGAGGCGTGGAGTAGGCCGGGTGGGTCACAAGAGGGCCCAAATTTTTCTTTCCCTTCCGAGAGCACCCTTCGATCCAAAACGGAGACCATGACAGGGACCCATGGGGGACGGACGGGATCGGGGACCGGAACAAACCCAGCCACGGGAGAACCCACAACGTTCCGGCGATTGACGGAAGAGGAGACACAATTCCGGCGGGCACGGGGCCTCTGTTTCAAGTGCGACGAGAAATTTGGTCCCGGCCACCGTTGCAAAAACCGCCAGCTCCAGGTGTTGATTATGGCGGAGGAAGAGGAATCCTCGGATGGTGACTGCGGGGCGGACCGGAGTACCTCCACCAACGAGGAAAAGAACGTCGAGGAAGCCTCCGAGAGGGTGGACCTATCCCTCAACTCCATTCGTGGGGTGTCTTCCTCCAACACAATGAAGTTACGGGGCCACATCGGGGAGCGGGAGGTGGTGGTGCTGGTGGACAGTGGCGCCACGCACAGCTTCATTTCCGCGGCGGTGGTGGCGGAGCTGCAACTCCCGATCGACCAAACGGTAAGCCACAATATCCTTGTGGGTAACGGGTTGAGTTTCAAACAGACCGGGGTCTGTAGGAGAGTCCGAGTGTGGATTCAGGGACACCAAGTAGAGGAGGATTTTTTTTCGTTCGAACTAGGGGGAGCTGACTTAGTCCTAGGGGTTACATGGCTGAGTACCCTGGGAGAGGTACGAGCCGATTGGTCGAAGTTCTCAATGAAATTTAGAGCAGGTCCGACATGGGTAAATTGGCGAGGGGACCCTAGCCTATGTTATGCCCCGGTGAAGATGAGTTCATTAATTCGAACTCTGCCCCTGCACAAGGCAGGTCTGTTGGTGGAGGTCTGTGAGTTGGCACTACAAGGCACGGAAAAAAAGAAAGAAATTCCAGGGGAGGTGCAAGAGGTCCTGGGGATCTTTGAGGAAGTGTTCGATAGCCCCTCGGGGCTGCCCCCATGCTGAGGGCGGGATCATCGGATCTTATTGCGCGAAGGGGCGGATCCCCCTAACGTGCGCCCCTACCGATATCCGCAGGTCCAAAAGGGGGAAATAGAACGATTGGTGTCGGACATGATGGCGGCCGGCATCATTAGGCCGAGTAACAGCCCATACTCGAGCCCAGTACTTCTCGTTAAGAAAAAGGATGGTAGCTGGCGTTTTTGCGTGGACTACCGTGCCTTGAACCAAGTGACCATCCCCGATAAGTTTCCTATACCCTTGATTGACGAGCTATTGGACGAGCTTCACGGGGCAATGGTGTTCTCCAAATTGGACTTACGGGCCGGATATCATCAAATCCGAGTGCATGAGGCAGACGTGGAGAAAACAGCCTTCCGCACACATGAGGGCCATTACGAATTCCTCGTAATGCCCTTTGGCCTCACCAATGCCCCGGCCACTTTCCAGGCCCTCATGAACCGGATTTTTCGCCCCCACCTTCGAAAATTCGTCCTTGTATTTTTTGACGACATCCTTGTATACAGCCGCACGTGGGAGGAGCATCGCCGCCATTTGACCACCGTTCTAGGGGTTCTGCGGCAGGAAAAGCTATATGCTAACAAGGAAAAATGCAGTTTTGGCCAACCCCAATTGGAATATCTCGGCCACCTCATCTCGGGTCAAGGAGTGGCTGCGGACCCCTCTAAGGTGCAGGCCATCGAGTCTTGGCCCCCGTTGACAAGTGCCCGGGAGGTGCGAGGCTTCTTGGGGCTCACCGGGTACTATCGCCGCTTCGTAAAGGGGTATGGGATCCTCGCTCGGCCCTTAACAGAGCTCCTCAAGAAACAAGGATTTGTGTGGACCAACGAGGCGGCTCGCGCTTTTGAAGATTTGAAGGCAGCCATGACCCATTTGCCGGTGTTGGCTATGCCGGATTTCTCAAAGACCTTTGTGATAGAATCCGATGCTTCGGGGGTGGGGCTGGGCGCGGTTTTGATGCAAGATGGCAGGCCAATCGCCTTCTTTAGCAAGGCCCTGTCCCCTACGTCCCAGTTGAAGTCGGTTTATGAGCGAGGGCTCATGGGATTGGTGCTCGCGGTCCAAAAATGGCGGCACTATGTATTGGGGCGCCACTTCATACTTCGGACGGACCAGCAGAGCTTGCGCTTCTTGATGGGCCAGCGCCAACTTCCCCCGGAGCAACTAAGGTGGATCTACAAGTTGCTTGGGTATGACTTCGAGGTGCAGTATAAGCTTGGGGCTGCCAACCGGGTGGCGGACGCGCTGTCCCGCCGTGGAGACTGGAATGAGGTTTCGTGCTCGGCTTTGTCAATCCCGCACACATGGGATTTCTCTGCTATCCGGCGGGAACAGCGGGCCAAACCTGAATTGGCCTCCGTGATAACCAAGCTCGAGACAGGGGAGGTAATGGAGGCTTATGCATTAAAGAATGGCTTGCTGTTTTACAAAGACAGGTTAGTGCTGTCCGAAAATTCCCCCTGGATACCCCGGCTATTCCAAGAATTTCATGATTCGGTAATCGGCGGACATTCGGGGTTCCTGCGCACCTACAAACGGCTGTCCGCCCTGGTTTTTTGGAGGGGAATGAAGCGTCGGATCAGGGACTATGTGGCTGCATGGGGCAAGGGTCAAAGGGACAAAACGGATGCCTTGTCTCCCGCCGGGCTACTGCAGCCCTTACCCATCCCGAATCAGGTTTGGGAAGATTTGTCAATGGACTTCATCGGAGGCCTTCCAAAGTCTAACGGTTTCGATACCGTGTTCGTGGTGGTTGATCGCCTCTCAAAATACGCTCACTTCTGCCCCTTGGCCCACCCCTTCTCGGCTAAGCAGGTGGCTAGCCTATTCATCTCTTCTATCGTCAAACTCCATGGAATTCCGAGATCCATTGTGAGCGATAGGGATGCAATTTTCATGAGCGGATTTTGGCGTGAGCTCTTCAAATTACAGGGAACTAAGTTGTGTGCCAGTTCGGCGTACCACCCGCAGACCGATGGCCAAACCGAGGTCGTCAACCGGTGCTTGGAGACGTATCTGCGGTGCTTTGCGGGCGACAAGCCTCGACAATGGTCGACCTTTATTCCGCGGGCCGAATACTGGTTCAACACTACCTTCAATGCATCCACCAAGTTCACTCCTTTTCGAATTGTCTATGGCCGCGATCCCCCTGCCTTGTTTCGTTTTTCTGACTCCCCGGGCATTGTAGAGGCAGTGGAAGCTCAGCTGGCCCTAAGGAATGAGATGTTGGATCTCCTAAAATCTCACCTGTTCGGATTTTGGCGTGAGCTCTTCAAATTACAGGGAACTAAGTTGTGTGCCAGTTCGGCGTACCACCCGCAGACCGATGGCCAAACCGAGGTCGTCAACCGGTGCTTGGAGACGTATCTGCGGTGCTTTGCGGGCGACAAGCCTCGACAATGGTCGACCTTTATTCCGTGGGCCGAATACTGGTTCAACACTACCTTCAATGCATCCACCAAGTTCACTCCTTTTCGAATTGTCTATGGCCGCGATCCCCCTGCCTTGTTCCATTTTTCTGACTCCCCGGGCATTGTAGAGGCAGTGGAAGCTCAGCTGGCCCTAAGGAATGAGATGTTGGATCTCCTAAAATCTCACCTGTTGTTAGCTCAACAACGCATGAAGAAGTTCGCTGATTCGCATCGCCGGGGGCTGGATTTTGAGGGGGGAGATTTGGTTTTACTTAAGCTCCGGCCTTATCGGCTTAGGACACTTGCTCGCCGGGTTAACGAGAAGCTTGCCCCACGGTTTTATGGGCCATTTGAGATCTTGGACAGGATTGGACCAGTGGCTTATCGCTTGAAATTGCCGGCCGAGGCGCGCCTTCACCCTATTTTCCACGTGTCTCAGCTGAAGCCCTTCAAGGGTCACATGACGCAGGTGCAGCCTCTTCCCGGGCAGTTGTCCGATGACTTGGAGTTGTGTGTGCAACCGGCAGAAGGGTTAGACTCTCGTGTGGTGGTGGTAGGTGGACGTGAGGAACCGGAGGTTCTCATCAAGTGGCAGGACCTGCCCGATTGGGAGTCCACGGGTGGTTGGGTGGGTGGTGGTGGTTTGGGGTGGGGTAATGTTAGGCCACCTATTAGATTGGTTTACTCTAGGAAAAGGGGCCCAAAGGGTAATATGCTGAGAAGAGGGGAGGAAGGTGGAAATACTGAAAGTATTTCCAGCGAGGCAACGTGAAGGAAGTGCCAGCGTGGCAAGTTGGTTACGTGAAGGGAGTGCGGGGAGTATTTGAGCCGAGGAAGAGCCTTGGGAAGGGGGTCGAGATATTTGGAAGAATTCTGGACCATTGGAGGACGGAGAACCTCGAATTCTCCACGTTCCATTTTCTGCCATTCTGTTTGCTAGTTTTTCTTCTTTTTTTCTTGCTATTTGGTTTAATCGTGTAAGAAAGAACTTCTCTCGATTGAGAGGGAAGATTAGAAATTATCAATAAAACTTGTTAACGTTGGATTTATCCCAATATTGGCTGTGATAACTGGAAATCTGGGCAGGAACCTATCATAATTTTAAAATCAGTGTCAATGTTTCATGCTTGTTTTTCCCTGCCTGTCTATAAAGTTTTTTCTAGCACGGGCATGCTGTAATTTGAGCATTGTTCAACATTACAGGAACTAGTGCATTCCGCATAATTTTCTGATGAATTGTGTGAGATCAGATTATCAGCCCTTATAATTTATTAGTCAGGAGAAAATTCCATGAAAGAGAAGTTAATGGACATTCAGAATTAGGCTATCATTATTTCTTGATAAAACATTTTTAGCCGCTCAAACGCTTTTGTATAATTCTCTGGAATGGTAAACTTGAAAATGGCTGCTTGTGCAGAAAGAATCCTGTGCAAGTAGCCAACGGTTATTGTAGTTTGTAACATATAGAGGGTCTGGGTGGTGGTGCCAATGGCAACAAACTTTCAGGCGTCTACTTTACTGAAACCAACTTATCTCTATCTCTCGCAAAACTATTGAATTTTGTCAAATTCGTCCGTGTTAATTTGTTTTCATGGTTTCAAAACTCAAGAGGCTTGGTTCTCCCTGAAGTGTCAACCATTTTAGGCACATGTTGGCTTCTCAGTTCTTGAGAAGGAACTTGTTTTTATACTCTACGGGTGTAAGGCTTTCTTGTTTCTGAAGTCAGTCATGTTTTGGAACCTGCAAATGTCGTTACATGTTGAATTGCGGATTGTAAAGTCCTAGCAAGCATACCGGACTATGAGGAAAAGTTCCAATTCTTCCCAACTGTTTGAAACCTGCCTAACTTATAAGCCCTATTCTTCAATAGGCCAAGGTATCTATTAGACATTCTACATTATTTAGTGTTCAAAAGATTCCAGAAGCCAGTTATATGATTTAACTCCAACGTAATTTACTTTGGTTTAACATTTTGTATTCTACTTTGTTTCTGAAGCATCGATAATCTAAATTCCTCTCTCTTATTTAGAAATTATAACTATCCATTGGACTTCTGGAAATATGGCTTAAGAGATGAGCGTTTTCGGGCAGCACATCGTAGAATTTTGTTAAAACATTTGATGTCATGATTTTTATGAGCAGGCATTGGTAAAACTAGCAAAGGAAATAGCTAAATCTGCCATTCCAGAAGGTTCAAGAAAGATCAATGGAAAATATATTCAATCACACCTTCTTTCCCGGCTTGAAGGTATAATCATGTTGCTGTCCAATGATATCTTTTACTATAGTGATCTCAGCTACACCTCATATCTCACCATAAAAACTAAACTAAAATAGTTACAAAGTTACATGATTCTTGATTATATTGGTGCAATGAGAGTGGCATCATTGAACTTGGGTTTATAATTCTGTAACTTTAGCGTCTGGTTTTATGTGTTGGATTTATTTCTTCTTTGTTGTGTTAGTTCTTGAATTCTTTTTTTCTTTTTTCTTCTTTTTTCTTCTTTTCTTTTAAACAATAGTTAAACTTTCAGGAGCTTTTCTTATAGTGGCTAACAGATGCACTTTTCTTCCCCCCCCCCCCCCCCGAAAAAAAAAAAAATTTTGAAGCTGTACTTGAGAAATTGAAGGAGCAGACAAAGGATGTTGAAGTTGCACAGTCTAAGGAGGTTCCCTTATTCTGGTATGGCGTAGCCGAGGTAAGTCGATATCTGGTGTTTTCCAGTCATATTAGTGAATTGTTGTCCGTGTAAGATGGATTGCTATGTTGTACCAAATGGCAAATTAAACGGATTCAAGACAAAATATGAATAACTATAAAATCTAAGAGACGCGAGGATTTAATGGAGTTCAGCTTTTGGACTACATCCACGAACAAGAAACGGTGAAAAAATTCCACTATAACCAAAGGAGATTACAAAAGCCTGTCAAGTATCTCTCACTACTCAAATGCCTTGGCCCAATACCCAAAACAAGCTAACAGGCTTAATTAAAGCCACGCCTAACATACTACACTTCCTAACAGTGGTTGAACTATATAATATACTTAGATCTTAGATAGATGTGTTGAGCCCTCTATTCGAATTGGTTGAGGGTGGATTTATTAACGAGGTGTTGGATGGATCCCCTGACCTGAGATATGAAGTGCGTGTTTAGAACCGTTTTTGAAAACGGTTTTCACATATTTCGAGAAGTAAAAAATGAAAATGAAAACGAAACGACGTTTGTTTAGCAAATGTTTTGAAAACGAAAACGAAAACGAAACGACGTTTGTTTAGCAAATGTTTTGAAAACGAAAACAGTAGGAATGGTTTTTGTGAAGGAATTAGAAAACAGTTTAAAGTTGTTTTCACTTTTCTGTTTTTATTTTTTAGTACTTATCAACAATATTATAATATATTAATTAATAAACACGATTTCACTTTTTTATTATACTCAAAATAATCTCTTAAAAAACCAACTAAACGCAATTTCAGAATCGGTCTCAGAATGATTCTCAAAACAATCTCATTTTTACTTTTTATTGAAAATAAAATCATTTTAAAACTAATTCCAAACGCACTGTGGTGGCTTTTGAGCTAACTTAAATCGAACTCAAAACTTTTATAGTGGATGCCTATACTAGAGTAACACTAAAGTTGGTAAACAGTTAAAAGCTACCTCGGGATGTAAGAAACTGAACCATTTTTTAGCCTCTTCATGCATCAACCAGCTTGCTTTATATTCATAGGTAGAACGGATGAATTTTTAGTTATTTTTCACAAAGGTCCAAGGCAAAAACTCTTGTTTGTTTTAGCTAGCATTTTACTTTCAAAAAAGGCCGTAGAGAATTCCAGAGTGAATCGACTAACTAATGTCATGTGAAGTCACCAGTAAATGTACATATTTTTCTGTCAAATGTTAATCACTTTAATCCACTTATTTCAGAGCGCGAAATACTGTGAGTCTCAACTTCGGGATCAGAAAATCTAAAAGCTCTAAAATATGTTTTTTTGCTTTCGCTCCATGTATGATTTGGAACCTTTTTGACTTAAAATCTAGCTAGGTTTTCAGGAGCACAACTTTTAGCAACGCTAATTTGTGTGTTGTGGTATCAGAGTGTCCAAGTCATGGGCACATTCGACGGCTGGAGTCAAGGAGAGTCTTTGTCACCAGAATATACAGGTTCTTACACCAAGTTCTCAACAACATTACCATTGAGACCTGGAAGGTAACTTTAGTTTGGGTTATTATACTATACATGCATCTTCTCATCCTTCACGTACTATTTTCCTCATTTCCTGTCTGACGAAACCTTTTAATCTGTGAAGGTATGAAATCAAGTTCTTGGTGGATGGAGAGTGGCAACTGTCCCCAGAATTCCCAACTGTTGGTGAAGGGTTAATGCAGAATAACTTGTTAATTGTCGAGTAAAACTCTTTGGAGTCTAGTTTTGGTCATGTGTATATAATAATATGCAACAAATACTACTTTCAAGAGTATCCAACATTTTTCTGACAATACATATGATTCTTAGCCATGCTTTTTGTGTGCGTAATCGATATGGTAGTTGTAAACCGGATAGCGTTAACGACTCTCTGCGTTTGAAAGAGCTGTCGGCGTAAGAATATTTCTATTTCTTAAGCATGCTCATTAGGGTTCTTAATCTATGATGTAATAACGCGGCTTAATTTTTTGATACACTGTATGGGACAGCCTAACGACTCTTGTCGTTCAGAAGAGCTGTTTCTAATTAACAATTAAACAATTCCATTATCATGTCCTTATTTTATTTAGGTTGAATCTCAACTTGAAAGCATGCAATGCAACACTGCAGTTTCTATAATATTGATCATAAGATTTTGAGGATTTTATATCATTTGCAACAGACATTTTTCTAGTGTAATCTTCCTCATAATGGTGAATTCTGAACCACCCACAAAGTTTCATCATTTCAAAAAACAAAAGCTACCCCACATATTTTCCTTTTCCTATTCCAACCCCTTCTCCTTTTCGTACAAGTAATCCATTTTAAAATTCAATCAGAATTAGGTTAAGTTAAAAAGATCCATCATTTTAGCGTACAGGAAATTGTAACAGAAACATGATTGGTTGGATTATTTAAGCGATTTCAACGTTACTATATTTTTCTTTGTTAATTAATGTTAATTATTAAATGACAACCACCTCACAAGAAACTTCAACCTGAAAGTTTATTGTTTCTGTTTTTAAATTCAGGGTAGGTGATATTACTTGAATAAGACTTTAGATATAACTTGAGGCTGGCTTCTTTATAAAAATAATAATAATAATAATAAAATCCCAAACTTGAGGCTGATTGAGCTCCTGGCTGTCGTTGTCATATTCTTATAAAACTATAGATTTTTATTTTTATTATTATTTTTTTTTTAAAGAACGGAATATTTGTTTGAGATGCAAATTACAAAACTTACTACTTTCATCTGACGTGTAAGCGCAACACTTACTTTACGACAAATGTAAGCACAATAATAATGCAATATTCTCACCCACTTTGAATAATTTTATCCAAATAGGTCGAACCGGCCAAAATCTATCATTTGATATTTTAAAACATACAATTTCATCATACGATTACGAGTATGACTAATATGTATTTTGTCATTATGCTAAGTTACAAATATTCGTTCTCAGCTTCAACATTTAAATGTATTAATATGTCTGTTCTAATATGTAGAAACTACAAATAATGTCCTTTGTTTATGAATTGTACAGCTCGACAAATTATTGGCAAGTTATAATTGTTATTAAGGTACAATTCGGGGTAAAATTTTGTTATTATTCGTTCTCAGCTCAACGTTTTGTACTAAAGTGATCAAGAAATGTTATTATTTTAACACGTCAAATATCTTAACTTTATTAAATAACAACAAATATATACCCCACTTCCCACCTTTTTTGAAGGATTTGAAATCACTCGTTCAATCTATTTTCTTCTCTTTGACAGAACATCAAAACGCTACCAAAATCCTTTCACTATTTCTCTCATCACTTTTCCTCTTTACGCTTTTCTCTCCTATCAAGCAAGATCCCAGCGTAGGTTATTAGGCTGTCTTGATAATACAAATATCATACAATGAAGGGTAGTAATTTAGAGAGAATTCATAAGAGTTTTTCTAGAAAAATCATCTGCTGAATAATGACTATGATCCATTGTTTTGCAGTCATGCCAAGTTGCCAACCTTGTTTTGCTAGGCAGAAAGGCTCATATCTTTAAAATAGAACTACTCATATGGTATAGAAGAGCTGTATATAGCAGAGCATCTCAATGTGATCCGCGGGGCCCATCTTATGAGAGTACAAAGCTTAGGCTTAGGATGTATGTCAACATTTTTGCATGGTATAAGACGCAATATATTCATAAGTTTGATAGAGGGAGGCTCAAATTCAAAAAGGAAAAAAAAAAAAAAAAAAAAGTGTTCAACACCACATGCCAATAAAGAGTGGGTTCAATTAAGCGGGATATATAGATAGGGTTTATTCTCTATTAATTGTGATGTTCAATAACAGTGATTAATTATTCTTACAAATTAAAATTGGAAGAACACGAAGTATGTTGCTGATAGCAAAATTTCTACATATATAAACATTTAGGACTGGTTGGTGTAATATACATATTTATATATTTATATAATTGTAATCGTATATATGAACTTGAAATTATCTCGTCTTTTTGTTCTTTCAGCATATCCTAGTAGTAGAATATATTTCCTTTTTTCATACCTTACCAAATAATTCCCCTTATTAATATGTTATGTTAATTTTCTCATGATTTTAGCAAACACTTCTCCTAATATACCAATTTTTTATCTTCTCCTCAAAGTCCCGGCTTGTGCTTTGGGTGCACTTTGTCTTTTGTGTTTCTTCCCTATTCATGAAAGCGCCTTGCAATGCTGTTGGCAGTACAAGTTGAAAAGCAGGTTTCTATTTCTATTTAAGCCTGATAAATACATACATGTATATGCATACACGTATATATATATATATATATAGATATATATCATATATATATATATATATATATATTCTGTGCTTTCCACTTAATTTATAGACAAACACTTCTCATCTCCCTCCTTCCGCGTGGAGTCTCTCTTTCTGTCTCCTCTTTGAGGAAGTGCGGTGGAGAAATCTCCTTAAGGACTTTGTTAGATGCACTTTCTTCTCCACCGTAGTTCTCAGAGGAGGGCTACCGCGCGTACCCGACACGCGCAGTCCTTCACCTCCTCCACCACCTGGTACCGCCGCTGCCTCGGTCTCGACCCTTAAACGACCAAGTACACAATCAATAAGACAATAACTCTCTTGTACAGTTGGTACTGAAATCAGACACAAAAAAATACAAACAAGGAAAGAATGCAGATTAAGCAGCACAAGAAGATCAAGAACAACAACAACAGTACTGGTGGTGATCATGGTCATAGTCATAGTGAGAAAAGGAGGTTGTTGATAACTGTCAACGTTCTTGGAAGTGCGGGTCCGATGAGATTCGTGGTGAATGAGGATGATGTGGTGAGTTCAGTCATAGAAACTGCTCTCAGATCATACGCAAGAGAAGGAAGGCTTCCTCTTCTTGGTACTCACTCCAATGATTTCCTTCTCTACTGCGCCAATGCAGGATCTGATGGTACTTTCCCTCTTACCCTTTCTTTTCTCCTAACTTTTTTTTTTGCTTTCTCGGAAAACAGACTCACTTTTACCCTCGTTTATATGATCGTTATTATAAGTTTTGTTTAAACTACTACACATATAAATATACATATATTTATATGATTTTGCTGTGATTTTACTCTTCGAAGATGCCTTTTTGCGTGTATTGATCAGTTCTGCCTTTTACATGCGCCGTGTTTGTTGGTAGAGGTGAGAAGTGGAAGAAAGGAAGAAGATAAGAGATTTTGTGGGAGAGTAGAAAAATGGGTTGTTTGGTAGGAGAGATAAGGAGGAAGAGAATTAGGAGGGATATATATATATATATATATATATATATATACACTTTATTGTTAAAATGTTTCTTTTAATGTTTGATTCTATTTAAGTTTGTCAAATTATTTAATATTTTTATATATAAATCTTATGTGATTAAATGATTAAAAGTTGTGTTCCACATCGAGCGATAAGGTGTTTTGTTATACCGCAATACAATTTTTTATTTTCCCCTTTTAATTTGGTTCCATCAGTCAATGATATTGTTAATAGGGTATTAACAATTTATTTTGTATATTTTACTGATTGTTCCATACTCATGTTTTTCATCCTTTCGATCTTGTGTTTTCAACTTCGTTAGTGCATCCTCTTGATAATCTGGGATTTTGGTGACGTTAAGTCTTGAACTTGTCTGGTAAGAGGGAAAAATAGAAGGAGAAAAATGAGTGATAAGATTAGTAAAAGGGTTAAAAGAGAAACGGGAAGGCAATAGATTGGACAAACAATTTCTAATTCTTCCAAAAACCTCAATTTTAAGGCCGTTTGGATTGGCTTAAAAAAAAAAAAAAAAAAAAACAACAACAACAATTTTTGACTTATTTAGTTTAAAAGCCGTTTTTAAATCTGTTTGGATGTACAATCTTAAAGTATTTTTTGCTTTTTAAGCACTTTTTTAATAAGTCATCTCCTTGGTACTCATAAAAAACTTTTTTATTTACATTTTTAACATTTTTTTGTGAACAACAAATTAAATATCTTATCCATATCTTTTTATTACATTGCATTTTATAACAATTAGTGTTTTTGATTTTTTTACCCAAACAGGTTAAAAGACTCTTCTTAAATATAAAAGCATTTTTTCATGCACTATCTAAACACTAATTAAAAAACTCTAACTTATGCTTATCTTCTTTTACTGCTTAAAAGTATAAGCATAAATTATCCTTAATCTCTCTAAATATAAAGTCATTAGAAGATGGAAAAACCTCCTCCTCTTTCTCCCTATTTTTCTCACCGAGGTTACATGTTTTTACTTTCCTTCTTATTTTTTGTCTCTTACCAAACATAGCTAGCCGAAGAAAAATATATTTGTTTTGTTAAAACTCAAGTTTTCGTTAGTTTGAGATTTATGACATTTCGGCTTCTATGTTTTCATAACAGATTTAGTTCAAAGCTCATCTTCTCGTGTTAATTAATTTATTTTCTATTTATTTTTGTTTTTTTTTAATCTCTTTGTTAGCTTTAAGTCCGTTGGCACAGATAGGGTCTCAAGGAGTGAGGAACTTTATGCTATGCAAGAAGCAGAGGCAGCTGCAAGTGACAGATAGGAAGCCATCAGATTTAATTGCTCAGAAGGGAATCAGTTGCTGGAAATCATGGCTTAACAACCCATTTACTTTTAAGTTACTATCCCATTGAGAATATATATATATATATATATATATATATATATATATATATGTATGTATGTATGTTTCTCATTTGGAAATTTGTGTCAGAAATTATGTAAGGCACTCAAAATATGCCTTTCAGACGGCACAATATAACTATAACATAAAGTCTGTAGTATCTATTATACGAGACAATGTATTATGAAAGCATAGCATATGTTCTTCGTCAATAAATCCTAATATATGCCTTCTTAGTTCATTGGAAGTTAGAATCCTTTTTTCTTTTTTTTTTTTGCCATTTTAATTTTTATTTATATTTATGTAGTTTTGTTTTGGCTTCATTGGTCCTTCTTGTTTTGGGGCCAAGGGATATTCTTGTGATGTAGGCAGATAAGTTCATAGTATAAAGACAATTGAGAAGACTCTATCTGGGGAAGTTTCTTGGCTTTTTTCATGGGAGAACAAGAATATTACTTTTAAGAAAATAGAGGCTTAAATTAAAAGATCTTTATTATGCGCTGTTTAGGACATTTTCAAACCTACAAGGAAAACTACTTTCCTAATTAAGGATGCATTTGGCTGGATGAAAAGAAAAGGAATAGAATTGAATTTAAGTGTGATGTTTAGTTGGATTTATAAAAAATGAATGGTCATTCAACTATTTTGAATGAATCATCATTCTTCAATCACATGGGAGGAATAGTAATCACATAAGAAGAATAGTCATTCTAAGCTCTTTTCTTCTTTTTTTTTTTCATAATTACCCTTTAATATTATTATATGATTACAATATTATAATATGTAATATAATATAATATATATAATAAAAATATTATAATATAATATAATTATAATAACATAATAATATCATATAATGTATAATATAGTTAAAAATTATAATATATTTATTTAATATTATATATTATAACGTAATTATATCTTACTATATAACATATAATAATATTAAAATATAATATAATATAATATAATAATACAATAATATGATATAATATAATATAGTTGTAATATTGTTACAAATAATATTATGATTACATTAATAATTCTAATATTATTATTTTTTTATATAATATGATCTTATTAATTATATTATATTGTATTAATATAATTATGTTTATTATATTAATAATAGTATAATAATTAATATAATTAAATGTTATTATAATCTTATAATTCCAATATTATTATCTCTTATAGTGTAGACTACATAATGTGTTAATTATAATATATTTATTTAATATTATATAATAATATATTATATTATAGTATAACATGATATAGTTGTCATTTTTAATTATATTATAACTAAAATATTATCATTTATTATATAAGTTTATAATTTCATAATATTATAATT
>NW_010366577.1:1409424-1410661 GCF_000414095.1 Morus notabilis | reverse complement strand
TAAAATATTATTATTTATTATATAATCTTATAATATATTTCATAATATTATAATTATATTAACCATTTTAATATTATTATATTTTATATCATAATTATATAATAAATAATTTTATTATATTACATTACATTTTATATATTGTATTAATCATATTGATATATAAAATATTAGTGTTATATATAACATAGGGGTAATTTTCTCAACATGAAAATATTCACGTTCTGTTCCATAATATTCTTAAAATTACAACTAAAGAAATGAATCAAGTTTTTTTTTTCATTCCATTACAATTACCATTATTATTCCCATTACTATTATTATTCATCCACCGCAACCAAACTCACCTAAGAGTTTAGATGATGAACTTAATTACTTAGAATGATAAATTAAAACAATGATAAAATTAGGAAAGATGCCCATTTGTTTAGTTTTGGGCCATTTTGTTAAAATTCTGTCGCTCTTAAATTAATATTAGAGAGGGGAACTAATGGATATATCTCATCATGGCTTAAGATTTGTTGGTACAAAAGTCTGATCGCTTGAGCAATTGAGCTGATCCACCTCCTCCAAAGAAGTCATACGTAATCGGGCTAATTGGCAGGGCTGAGCTAAGAGCATTTACAGTATTGTTTTGCACCATATGCAACACGATTAAGGCTTAGGCTTAGTTTTGTAGTGCTGTACATTTTAAAAAAGAGAGAAAGAGAAAAATAGGACAAGACTTGAGATGAATTAAAATTAATAAATCAATAGTTTATATAAGTTAATAAATATGCCAAATTACTATTTTTGTCCATAACTTGTCTAGTTATGAACCATAACTTGACAAGTTATTATCCATTTTTGTCCATAACTTGTCTGGCTATGAACCATAACTTGACAAGTTATGACCTATTAATTTATATATCTAAAAGTTGACCTATATACTTTCTTAAACTTTTCATATTGGCCTATTTTTTACTATTTTCGTTTTAAAAAATCATTTTTAATTATGTTGAAGAAAGAAACAACTATTACAAAAAATAACTGAGTATTTGATAAACTATAATTATAATAGATACGCTGGTTTCAAAATCAGCGTAATAACTTTTGGTAAATTATGAGGTTAAATTGTTGTGGATAATTAAAAATTACGACTATATTATATTATACTATAATATAATATAATATATATATATACTATATAATATAAATTTATTATTATATTTAATATAATACAAAAAACTATTTTTATATA
>NW_010366577.1:1396685-1409146 GCF_000414095.1 Morus notabilis | reverse complement strand
ATATAATTATAATATTATATTATATGATAATATAATAATATTAGAGTTATTAATATAATTATGATATTATTTGTTACAATATTATTATATTATATTATATTACGAGTTTGAATTTTAAATTGAGAAGATTGTAAATTTTAAATTTCATTTTGGGTATTATAAAAGTTTCATTAATTGTACTATGTTGATTCCTACAAAATCTAAAAACTAAAGTTGACTTTAGGTTGCTTTTAATTTTGACTATAGATTCTTGAAAAAATTTTCAAAAAGTACTTTTGAATAGATTTACCAAGCACTAAAATTAGCTTCTGCTACAAGCAGAAGCTGATTTTAGAAGAAAAAAATAATACCAAACTAAGCCTAAGTTAGAGAGAGAGAGAGAGAGTAAAAGAGAGAGAGAGATGTTACCTTAGGCAAAACATGTTTAGTAATATTAATTTATAACCAACTCCAATAGCCTAATTCAGCAAAGACAGATTATGGAACCGATCTCGGTAGATTTCACTCGAGCTTACTTCATAAAGGAGAAAAAACCACATGACATTAGTGTCAGTGAGACCTGAAAAACCATTTCAGAATCCAACAAAAACCTCTCGCCACGCTAGAGGACCATCGCACATTTTTCTTTTCCAACAGCTGCCACATCCGCTGTAAGAGAAAACCGTTAAAACTTAAAAAGGCATATATAATGCACGCTTATTACAAAAGTCGATAGTTCTACACAAGACACAAGAGAACCCGCTGCGGGGCACGAAATGCTAGCCCCACAATCGACGAATGGCCCTGATGATGGCTGCACAAAAGGTTAAAAGACAAGTCCCAGCCAGGATAGACGAGAAAAAAGGACCACTTCCCACATCATGTCCCTCCCTATTGTTCTAATCACAAGGATACTAAATGCAACTTTGAAAAGGATTCCCACAAAGACATCTCAAAATAGCGAAGCTCAGTGGACCATAAGTTATAGGTTACACTCAGTGCCATTTGAAGTTGAGTGCACATTTCTCATGAATAGAATAGGATAAACCCTAATTCTCTCCTCCAAAAGATCACATGATTGACGTTCCCTTCTCACTGTAACTCTTTTATTCATGTGCATACCTTCTCTCTTAACTTCCCATAGCACTACTTTCACTTCCTGAGTGGGAAATCCATCCTTATGTCCACACTTGGAAATTATGTTACTGTTTCAAGTCAGACAGCTCAATCATCTTTTATTCTGGGAAATTAGGAATGAAGCCTCGATCTATGACAGGAGGATGGAAGAGACCTACAAGATAAGATTTGTGACTACCCACTTGAAGCAGAAGTTGAGTGTGTCATGAACACAGGGAGCCAGCAAAAGAAGCATTTGATAGATTTGAAACAACTCCTGTATTATCAAAGTAGCGGAGATCGGTCACCTACTCCATTTCTTGAGCAAATAATGTATGCAAGCTGCTAGTGGAAATGCAATTGAAGTGAAGAAGATGAAGCCACAAAAAAATATATGTATACATATATTTATTGCATAGATTTTGACCCAAATTATGTTTTCCATTTTGATTATATAATTTTTGCTGATTTGTAATTAAAATTGAATTCTTTTATGCGTTTAGATTTTGGTACATTAGAATTATTTTTTTTTATTAGGCTTTAGTAACTTCTCTTTGGATAAAGGAGATGTCTTTGTTGCCCAAGGCCAAGGACTTGAGGCTCTATAAAGATGCAATTTATTCGAGGGTTTTACGTTATGAGAAATGAGAATTGACGAGAAGATCGCGGGGCATGTAGAAACGTGAGGAATAGGTGAAAAGCACTGGCGATAGCTGAAGTCCCTAGCTTTGTGGGCTCACTTTTTTTTTTTTTTTGCTCTGACTCGAGTCTCATACCTTGTAAGTTTCTATATACATAATGTTGGACCTTGATTGTCATCCTAACATAATGACAAAAGACGATTTGAAAAGCTAAGAAAACAAGTAGTGGAAGAAGTTTTACCACATGGGAATCAATTTGCCCCACTTGAGTACTCTTGGCATCATAATTTCGCTTCTTTTCCACTTGAATGGACAAGCCTTTGAAATTTTGTTGATAATTCTTGATAAGACAGAGTTGCCGATGGCTGCACTTTTGTAATAGAAGTCCTCAGATGTTGCATTGTTATTTCTGAGGCATGAAGATTCTCCTGGTAGCATAAAAATCACAAATCAGTAAGAAATGCAAAAACAAAAAACAAAACAAAAACAAAAACAAAACAAAAGAACAAAAACAAAAACAAGAGAGAAAGAGTAAGCAAATGGCAAACTAAACCAAACTGACCGCCATAGCTTTCAAAGCTGCTTCCCGGCAGATAGATGCTATATCAGCTCCTGTAAAGCCTTCAGTAAGAGAAGAAAGATCCTTTATGCTAACATCAGAACTACACGGAATTTTGCGTAAATGAATACGGAATATATCTTCCCGATCACTCTCATTTGGAGGTCCCACGTATAGCAGTCGGTCAAAACGACCTGTCCATGAAATTAATCAATTATTAGTGTTGTCAGTTCCGATGGGAGGCGGAAAGATGACGACAACAACGCAACTGAGTGTGGATGATTGATTATTAGGATACTAGTGGGTGGAGTTGGTGTATAAGTCTAATCACATACATGTAGGCGCATTGTTACCACAGGCAAACTGTGGCATTTTATTAGAGATGAACAGTAAGAAAGAGATAAGAGTGTTATAACCTGGTCTAAGTAGAGCAGGATCCATCTTGTCAGGTCGATTCGTTGCAGCAATAACAGTAACATTAAGTCTTTGATGTAAACCTGAAGCAAACAAAATCCTTTTGTCAAACGAAAATTTAAATAACTAGAGGTAATTTTCAACCATGAAGCACATTATATGTAAATGTTTCTCCAGCTTAAATTGCTGGGAAAATTCCGCAACGTAGACTGACGAGCATAACAAATTATAAATTTGTTACGAACCATCCAATTCAACAAGGAGTTGACTCATAACCCTATCAGACACTGAAACCCCTTCATTTTCCTTCCCACGTACAGTAGCAAGACCATCAATTTCATCAAAAAATATGATGGATGGGGCATTGGCCCTTGCCTTCGCAAACAGAGATCTAACAGCCTTCTCAGATTCACCAACCCATTTACTGAAAAGTTCTGGACCCTTGACAGCAAGGAAATTCAGTCCTGCTTCAGAAGCTACTGCACGTGCCATTAGAGTTTTGCTGCATCCAGGAGGACCGAACATCAAAACACCTGTAGGGGGCTGGGTCCCTATACGCTTGAATGCATCCTGGTGCTTTTGTGGCCATTCTACAGCTTCCATTAATTGATTCTTAACCTCCCTTTGGCCCCCAACATCTTCCCAACGAACCTTTGGAACCTCGAGTATTACCTAGAAGTATGTAAAACAAAAGCATGGAAACAGGTAATCAAAAAAACAAAAGCATGGAAACAGGTAATCAAACAACCATATTCTTCCTTCAACAATCTAGCTCAAAATTTCTCCTTGGATGACAGTTTATAATATGAGCTTACAAAAGTTGTTTCTTTCAGGAAGAAAGAGAATTGTAGCATATGAAACACTGAAAGAAACAATACGACGCAACATAAATTCACATTGATGTACTAAGGGGCGTAGTCTAAGATGGATCAATATCATTTGTGGTAATAGGAAGCTTTTCCATCGTCTTGTAGGTTTGTAGATAAAGGCAAAATGGATAACTGCTAACGCATAGGAAGTCTCTTTGTTGTTGTCAGATGTTACATTAAATAAGCTTAATTAGGATAACGGACCTAGCTACAATAACATGAAACAGCCACACTTCATTCCCAAAGAAGGAATATTTAGCATACCTCTCGCATAGCACTGGGCCTTACTTTCATTTTGGCCTTCTCGAAATCTTCAAAAGACACTTTCAATAAAAATTCATCTTTAACACAATGCTGAACCTCGTGTATGTTGTCATCTGATACTGTTCCCTTTGATATGGATGAAGATGCAGAATCTAAGTAATCAATTACATTGTATCCTGTATCTTTTGAGCAATCAGATTTCACTACGTCACAATCTTCATATGGAATACACTTTCCATGCAAATTATCATATGAATTTCTTGATTTGGCATAACGTCTAAGACAAACCAAGGCTGCCTCATTGCATAGAGCAGCTAGGTCAGCACCTACAAAACCATGTGTAGCAATAGCAAGGTTTTCCACTTGGACGTCTAAAAGTGAGTGCTCCATGTCACCCAGAAGAGAAAGCAAGATCTCCAACCGCTGCTTCGGAGATGGCACACCTGCAAACCAATTTTCAAACCAAGATAAACAAAGAAAAAAGTCACACCCATTCTAGATTTATAAATGAAACAAACTTCGATATATTGCATTTTCTGATCTTCTCAAGTGAGGTGTCTAAAGCATAAAAGCCACAATTTGACAGCGTTATATAGTATGGACTTCAAATCAGAATGGGAAATAATGGGAAATGTTAAGTAGAAAGACTCCGAAAGGTTCCTTAGGAAAGAGGCAGGTTATAGACAGCTTCATCTTGGGAATCTAAGAATATATCCCTTTTTTCACCCTGTTCCATTTTAGGAATATGGAGTTTTCCTATTTGTCTTGCTGGAGGAAATCTTGTCCTCTGTTTTGAGATTTTGTATTCTTTAATCTTTAGTTCTTCATAAATGAATAAATTTGATACCTATTTCAATTTCCCTATCAAGTCTTCCAGGTCGTCTGAGAGCAGGCTCAATACTATCAAGCCTATTGGTAGCAGCAATTACAAGTATCCCATCACTTCTACTAACCCCATCCATCAAATTCAACAGTGTAGCAACCATTCTTTGAGATAGTTCTTCTCCTCCGTCTTTCCTTGCCGGTGCTATGGCATCCAACTCGTCAATGAATACCTGCAAACTAAACCTATTACTAAACAATGCATTAGAAAGAGGAAGATTTAGTTAGTAAGAATAAACCATTGAACTTTGGTCAGATAAAAGTCATCTTGGATATCATAAGGATAACTTCCCTAGTTCCTATGACATATTTTAGCTTGCATCTATGCCACCCATATAAACATTGAGATTTACAATTTATAAGACAGATTGAAGACAAGTTTCAGATGGTTTTCGACATTAGACTCACTGGTCTCAATTTGAGGTGCTTTTATACTCACAAAAAACTCTGGAATTTGATGAAGTTCACCATCCTTTGACTCCACTGAAATCATTTATGCTAAACATAGAGGTGACAATAATCCTAGAATAGAAGGCATAAATGTAGTATGTACAGAGAAGGAAGTCTAACCACAGCTGGTGCAGCTTGGCGAGCGGATTCAAACAATTCATGCAAAGCTCGCTCACTTTCTCCATAATATTGACTTACGAGCTCAGGTCCATTTACAGAGAAGATAATAACACCAGCATCACGAACGCATAATCGAGCCAAAGAAGTCTTTCCAGTGCCCGGAGGACCATGAAGAAGCACTCCCTTTGTAGTTCGTAAACCAAGACTAAATAGTTACATCAATGATCAACATGAATGTTAACTATAATAATCAATACAACATTCAAACATGATTACAATGATATGAAGGATGATAATAAATTCAGGAAACAACAGGAACCATACGCGCCCAACATGTAGACTGTATTAGTTCCTATACCTCCTAAAAGAAGACAATTGATTACTCATATGATCATCTTCCAACACGTAGTGGAAGGAAAATTGAAGATTTCCGTTCTTTAAAATGTAAAGAGTGAAAGTTAAGCTATTTGAATATATAATTAAATCTATATAGTTCATCTTCTTCAAGCATGTCTTTCCTAGAACTCCCACTATATTGTTACCTTGGTTATGCTTTCAGTAAGAAAGTAAAATCAGTTAGAATATAAGTTTCTTTAGTGTTTCAATCATTATCTTGTCTTAGGGCTGGGAAATAAAACCTTATATGGCAAACCACACTTCTCATATATCCAATGGATGGAAGATTTTTGTTTCAAATGAAAATTCTGATAATTTCATGACAACATTTTACACAATTTGAACTCTAAGAATCCAAGTTAGAATTTCAGTAGTAAAAAATGTAGGCCATGTTTCAAAATGCAACTATGTATAATCTAAACATACCTTGATAAAGTATTTACTGAAGAGGAAACTATGATATCCTTCAAAATTGCATATTCTTTAGAAAGACCACCCAATTTTATGTTATTATCTCTGGAATCAGCTTTAACATCCATAAATTCGAAGTCAACTGTAGACAAAACTTGTCTCTCTGGAGTTTTTGACGCCACTTTTGACGGTAAAGATAAGCATACTTTTGTTTCATTCACCACGATAAAAGCATCAATTGAATTTTGTAATGATTCAGAAGCCTTGTGTAGCAGATTATTGCTGCTTTCACTGGTCGAACCATAGTCAGTTCTATCTGCCAACAACTTTTTAGCGCCAACCACTTGGAAGAGACAAAGCTGTGAAAGTACCGGTATGGTAACAAGATTTCCTCGAAGTAGGCAGCGAGAATTAAAAAAAGGAGCAGCTCGTGCCTCAATAAGCCTTTTAGTAACACCTTGTTCCCCTAATAACTTCATGATGTCAAATGTATCAAAAGACGGACCATTTGAGTTGGTTAAGTTCGCCTTAGAATCATCACATCTAGGTGAAGTTAACTGATTTATAACTGAAGAGCCAACCTTTATCTGATTCATTGGTGTCTTAGGGGATAAAGGTCCAACCACTCCACTTTCGGAACAATCAAAAGATGTTTCTGAAGACATCGTCACAGAAGCACTGGTTTTGGTTAATTTCCTAGAGTGTACCAGCTCTAAAAATAATTCATCGCAGTTATAAACCAAAAGAGGATTAACCTTGCTGCTACGTGAATTTTCATCTTTAGTTAAATGACTAGGTACTGTCTGACTTTGCGCAGGATATATGAAAACAACCCTACCCAATGTAGGATCTCCCATTGTGTCTGAAAGTCTCGAAGACAACCTCACTCCACTTTTTGCAACCTGGGATGAAGAGAATTTAAATCATATGATTCTAAATTTAGAAAAGATGTGTGGAAAACGTATTTGAAAATTAATAAGAGTTGAAATGTAAACCCCGATTCTTTTGATTCAGAGGCTTGGGATCTCTACAAAAATTTTAGGTAAAATATTAAAATCTAGATCCACAGTCATTCTGAAGTCTGTAACATGAAGTATAGGTAAGTTTTTAACAACATGGATGGGGTAATTCCTTGACGTGTTTGATGACGATTATCATACACGTGTTTCAGCAAAACCCCAAATGGAAGTAAGAAGTGAAACTATTCACATATGTTTCAGCAAACCTAAAATGGAAGTAAGAGTTATTAGTAAAAATAATAATCATGTGTTTCGGCAAACCTCAATTGGAAGTATGAAGTATAGGTGGAAAGCATTTCCATTACATCAGCTGATATTTGTTAGTTCCCTTTTTTATACTAGAAGATCAATTATACTCGGATACAATGGTAGATAACTCCAGGCCATGGAATGAAACCCTGTAGCGTATCTTGATGCTATTTTCTGACCCAAAGAAAATTATGTTAACCAAATTTCTCGCCTATCAATAATGTAATATTATTTAAGGTTACCAAGTGCAACGAATGTATTAAGTCAACAACTAATACTTGAAATAATAATATTTCATAAAGAAGGATGAAATAAATAAATAAATAGTTGAAATCTGATCGAACAAGTGTCTGCTAGTAACCATTCATAAACGAGAATAAATATTACTACGACCTTTACTCACCAAAGAGAGAGGGAAAAAAATAATAAATAGAAACTGAATCTGATACCTCAATAAACTCAGCCAGAAATGTATGAATTTACTGAAAGGTATAAACGTAAATTATCACACCTGAATGCTATAAATATTATAATGGATAATCTTTTGGTGTTTTTAAAGGTCTCCTAACACTGTTCACATATGTTGCAGTGAAATCAAACAATTTCCATGGCATAGACTCGTAATACTAAACTACGCTGAGAAATAGTAAAGATAATTGTATATCAGACCTTAGAAGAAGACCAAATCGTTGCAAGAGCAAAATAGAGTCCTGCTTCATCATTGAATCGATCAACCAAATGACATCCAAAAGTACTAGCACATTCATTTGCTAATGAGATGAGAGGAAAGCAATGTGAATGTTTACTATCTAACGAAGGGAAAGACACCTGCATAAAGGGATCAGAATGTTATTGCGAAAAGAAGTGACAAATGAAAATGAAGAAAAAGCGAACGAGCAAAACTATTGCATCATATACATTTAACTATTTGTTTACATGACAAAAATATAACAGCTAAAGCTAGTTCTCAGTAGTCAAAAAGAAAAAGCAAGGAGATTGAGATATAAGAAGTGGCAAGAATCAAATGAAAGGCAAAAAGGAAAGGGACGGACATCAAGAGCAAAAGAAAAATGCAACGGAATAAAGTGCTAGAGACAGAAATTCCTCACTGCACCAAGAAAAACACAACTGACTTTGATGTTCCAACAAGAGAAAGCATAATCTTGGCTAAAGCTGCATATAAATGAAAGAAAGAGAGAAAAGGCCAGTGTAGCTGTAACATGAGAAATTAGCAAAAGTCTCCGTACATATATACATATACACACACACACATTTATTTATTAATTTATTTTCCGTTGGTTTCTACATTATACTCCCATCTTAGTGGACATGTAACCTCATAGATACAATACTACTCTAGCGAATCAGCCTCAATAGTATTCTTATTTTTCCAATACAGTGCAGGATTATTCATCAACTATTCTTCCTTTAGGCCGATACAAACTAATTTATTTATAAGTGGGAACTGCAAGACAAAAACAAAATCTGAAAAACAATATACCTTCTATATCTATAAAGCTAAAACGGGCAAATTACCGATGCTAAGGAACCGGGGGCGAACCCAGATGCGACCATGGACGACTCAGATAGCCAAATGTTGTATCCTTTAGACTTAGAAACGTGTTGTTCTATATCAGTGACTTGGCCAATGAAAGCAGTTTTTCCGATCAGGGAAGGATACTTCACTGAAGCTTTTTCCAGGGTGTGCATAAGATTCTCATCACTGGTTTCAGAGTCCAGAGAAGGCGTCAGCGACGGAGTCCGAGGAGATGAATGCTGATCAGAATTCGACACCCTTGACAGTGTCTTTGATTGCTTCTTTGACTTTGAAGGCATCTTTAGAATTAGATTCTGTGGACACATAATAAAAGCAATAGTAATCACTAATCAGAAGAACAAACTATAAGAAAGAACACAACCCAATTCAGAAATCAACCAAAATTAGTCTCAAATCATCTCCTCAGCCTCAGGAAAGAACGATTATAACATAAACGCTCAAATTATCTCCTCCTCAAAGACAAAGACAAGACATTTGGTTTATCCAACACAAAATCAATCCCAAATTCAAACCGAAAAAAAAAAAAATTACAAACAGAAAATGAAATGGAGAAGCTTGGCTTACAGGTGGAAGATGAGATTGAGACTGACGGAACAATAAAGAGCTAAATCACCGTTAGATATTGAGAATAGACCGGAGTCGGACGTCCGGTGAGAGAGGGGCGAGATCGAGAACGAGAGCAAAGCAAATAGGGTTTAGGGTTTTAGGTTTTTTTTTTTTTTTTTTTTCTTTTTTGTATTATTATCTTTCGTTAAAGCTGATGTAAAAATTATGTTTATATTTAAATTTTAAAAAATAGAAAAGAAAAAATTAACATTGGTCTTGAAGTTTACCTCATCGATTTTTGTTCATGAATTAAAATTATAAGATTAAAATTATTTTTTATTTACGTGTATTTTTTATAAGAGAAAATATTATAACGAATTATGAACCATAATTTAAATTGGAGTACGAATCCCCTTACCAAACGTCACAATAGTCTCTTTCTCTGGGACATTTTAAATTTAACCTTAATTGTTTCAGCTTTAATATTTTGCATTAGTTTTTTTTTTTTTTTTTATCTTTTACGTTAATTGAATGTTAAAAGGAGCACAAAATATGAATGATATTTAAAATATGATTTTACATTTTTTTTATAATTGAGTGCATATTATGTGTTTTATTTGCCTCCCGTATCTGCTCTTATACCCGTCTTATTTAAGATTAGGGTCCGGAGAATCCAGGAGGCTTTATCTATAGTTTACCTATTTACATGGCACTAGATGCTTGGAAACGATCATCCTGGAAAGGTTTGATTCAAAGAGATGGGAAATTTAACACCGACGAGATTATAAAATCGAGCCCCAGTTTAAGAAATCCAAGTAGAGATCGGTTTCCACACTAAAATTCCTCTCCGACATTTATGAGAGGTTACATTAGCCCAATTATATGTACAAATTTTCTTGTGATGTTATTAATTTTATTTTTTTAAATATCTGACTTATTAAAAATATCTCTTTTAAAAAAATTATATTCTTTAATTAGTTCTAATCTAAAAGTTATAATTATATGAGTTAATATTCAAAGTAGAAATAAATAGAGATTCTATTTTAATAGGTATTTTTAAAATTGTTTAATTTTTAACGTTACACGTGTAAATAACTGGTGTTACATGAATTCATTGACCTGTTATAAGGCCAAGAGCTTTTTTAAATATATTTCTTTTCTTTACCAAATAAAACTGATACACTTAGACTACGGCTTCATTAATTTCATCTATACTTGGGTGCATTAGAATTTAGAACCGCTCAGTATTTGATCCAACAGTAGACGTTAGTGTGCTGATGAGTAGTCTGGTTTTTTAAAGTGTCCGACTTAAGATCAAACCTGTATTATAAGATTTTTAGGGAATTATTTTTAACAAAATAAGTCTAATAGTGTCAGTTTATAACCGTTAGATATGATTAAAATTATATTAAATTTAAAAATATGTAAAATAGATAATTTTTTATATAAATATAACGATTAAAAATTAAAAAACTACTAATAGTTAATTTTTTTTAATCCTGCTAGAGGTGTTTGTTTCTTTTTGGCACAAAGTGGTAGTCAGGTGTAAAATACTTACATGCCTTACCGATCTAGAGGGAGTAGTTTTGGAGTCGTTTTGGAGTCTTGATCACAAATAAGTTGGTGCTTCTCTTTCATCAAGCTAAGTGCCTAAGCCCATCGTCTAATCAGAGTAGCCTTTTCTCTGTAATCCAATGTATACTTATATATATATATATATATATTATTAATTTACTCACACTCATGGAAAAGCAAGAGTAAGACTTTTTAATTAAAGAAGAGTAGTTGTTGAAAAGACTTGTCGCAATTTCAAAAGTGGGAAGTGTAAAAGAAAGCTTTTTTCATGCTTGGAAGGGCCCTTATGTTTGTATGAAGAGATCATTAAAAATAAAAATAAAAAATCGTAATAGTACTTATGCTTAGTGGAGGCTTGTCAAAATCAAAAAAAGCTCTTATCGCTAGTCAATTTTCAACACCATTACTGCTAATTGTTGATTAATTTGGCAAAATTTTATCTCGTCAGAGAATATGACCCTTGAGCCAATGAATTTAGGGGTACGTAGTAGATTAGAATTAGATTAGATTAGATTAGAATATTCGATTATATATATAAAAGAATGTATTTGTTGGAAAGCAATGCTTGTCTCCAACACTAATAATAATCAATCATCATAAATTCATAATTGATAATTGGGGGGGTTTGAAAGCTGCATTGATCCTCATGTCCTTGAAAGCTCCATTCAACTTATGATGAAACTTTCATTTCATCCTTCAACTTTCTTGAAACCTCCTTTCAATTTTGCCCCTCTCTCTCTAGCATGCATACGCGTTTACTCAGAAATCGGCATATACATATTCCCTACCACTAAGACTCCCCATTAATTTTTTATATATCTGTATGTATATACATGTAGCTGTGTTATATGTAGTGCTGGAACTTTGGACGGGCCGCCCGCGACCGCCCAAAAAACCCGAGGATTTGCCCGAGCCCGAACCCGACCCGCCCGAGATTTTGGGGCCGCCCGCCCGAGCCCGAATTTCACCTTGAACGGGCCGCGGGCTTGTATTCGGCGGCCCGAGCCCGCCCGAATTGCCCGAATTTTTTAAACTTTTTTTTAATATTAAGTTATTTATATATATATTAGTGTTACAATTTATATATATATATTATATTTATATATATATTAAATTTGAAATGAACACACGAACTATATAAAAAAATTATTTCTTTATTAATTTTTAAATTTGTAATTCATGATTGCCTCATTAAAAACCTTACCAAGAAAAACCCAATTGGGATAAAAACTTGGCAAGGAAAAAAGAGTGCAATCATTTTGTGACGAATTACAAATTGTACAAACTTACATTGTTTATTAAATTACAAATACAATGTAAAAAGTAAATACATATTTACAAATTACAAATTTACAATTTAATTTGAAGCTAAGGGATCATCTTCAAAATTAAATGTTAATCGATTAAATTCAT
>NW_010366577.1:1346721-1395302 GCF_000414095.1 Morus notabilis | reverse complement strand
TAAACTAATCTTCTTGTCTTTGGTTACTACCTTGAATCCATGCAAGACTATCTCTAATTCTTTTAATGTGATTACCCATTTCTTTTAAACCGGATTTAACTATTAAATTGATTACATGACATGCACAACGTTGGTGGAAAATAGTACCGTCACCGAATAGACTTAAATCATTTTCAAAGAATTCAATTGCTTTTGTATTGGCACTAGCATTATCTAATGTTATAGCCATTACTTTATCTCTTAAACTAAATTCATCAATTACATTTAAAATTGTGTTATATATTAAATCTGCGCTATGTGATCCTAGAACACATTTAAAACCTAATATTCTCTTATCTAAATCAAATCCTTTAAAGTAATGTCCGGTTACAGCTAAATAATCTTTATTGGCAATGGCAGACCAAATATCTGTCGTTAACGCAACGCACCCGCTAGTCGAGTGTAAAAGGTTTATTAATGCATCTTTCCTAAGAGTAGTTTTTGAAGTGAACTGTGTATTATGATTGTGTACAATCTTAATATATCGTTGCCAATTAGGATGCTCTACAAAACTAAGTGGTTGATCTAAAGCAGCTATCATTCGCGCAACTTCCATACGATCTTCTTGCGGATCGTATTTCCAAGTGGTTAGACCACCGGTTGCGCGATCAAAAGATAATTGTGTTTGGCGGAGTTCGGGTCCGCTAGATTGGCTAAGCTTTTGAAGACACTTTTCAGAGTGTCGTCTCAAGTGTGTGGTGCCGTGAATAGTGTCGCCTTGTAATTTAGATAAACAATATTTACACTGAGCTATATGTTTAGTGTTACCTTCATTATCCACCTCGTCAATTATGTCGAAGTGATCCCAAACTGTCGAGGTACGCTTGCATTTTCTCCTGGAGGTTGCAACACTTGCCGACGCAGACGCAGACGCAGTCGTACTTGCTGCCGCTTCTCCACGCCCACTATTGCGACCACGACCTCCAGTACGTCCACCATGGCTTGGATTAGTAGATTGCATTTGCTGCGTAACAAACTCATTAGTGGGAAATTGCCCTTCTTCTACATTGTGTTGGGCATCAACGGGAATACCACTATAACCAAAAGGATCCATTATAAAAAAATAAGATGAATTTGATAGACACTAGAGAGAGAGCTTTAGAAAAATTGTGAGAGAGATTGAGAGAGATTGAGAGAACTTGAAAGAGATTGAGAGAGATTGAGAGAAATTGAGAGAGATTGAGAGGGATTGAGAGAGTTTGAGTGAGAAAAATGTGTGAGGGATGGGGGGTATTTATAGGGAAATTTTGGGGTTAAAAAATGATTTTTTTTCAAAAAAAACGGGATAAAACGGCTAGTTTTTTGAAATTCGGGGTCGGGCAGGCGGGCAAGCCGCCCCGCCCGAGCCCGAAAAAATTCGGGCTTCGGGCGGCCCGCCGACTCGAAGTTTCAGCACTAGTTATATGTATATAACTTTTATCAATATATATATATATATATATATGTATGTATATAACCTGAGGTGATCTAATCATCGAGGGCATCTATCTAGCTGCTACGTTTTGAAAAATTATATAAGTATCAGAAGTACATGATGATTGTCCTCATGACGCCGAGAATTGAGAAACTTTGTTCATGAAATTATAATGCCCAAAAATCTTGTACTTATATTTCCTATCCGATGAATATCCATATGCAATATTATGTATGTGTGTATATATATTAATACTACGATGTCGTGTGTGTGTGTGTGTAATTTCATCCCTGATTGGTGTCCTTTGCTATTTGCCTTTGTTTAGCACGTACTTATAATCTTCAAGTGTATTTCTTTGTTTATAAGTTTTCATGCATGTAATTTCTTTAGCAATCGAAAGTACAAAACGCATGTTCTAGGGCATGGTTGCAAAAACTAGCTAATTATTGAAATTGGTGAATGGTTTTTAACTGTCAAATACATGATTTATTAATTGCACTAAAATATAATATATTAACTATCAACTCGTCTTCAAACTTATGATTAACTTAATTTATAACCTTGATACATATACATAATTGTCCAAAAAAGATTTTAGTACTATAGTTAATAGCTTCCCTATATAAAATCCAAATGCATTGTCAAACTTACCAAGGTGATTTAATCAAAGTTTTATTTTGGCACATCCTGACAAATTAGCCAGTTTCCTTAATTAATGTAATATACATAAATATACAGTAACTCGTAGCATCAATTGGCCGGGAAATGCTTTGTACCATCCACTCAACGCCTTAATATTAATTATTTTAACTATACAGTATAAATATATACTAATTCATGTGTCTTTTGATTGGCATGTGGAATAATAAATCTGCATATTGTATGCTATTGATTATTATAACCTTTTTTTCTGAATATTGATTATTATATACATGGAAATAGGACGATACAATAAAAAAGATTTTTTTTTTTTATAAGCTCCTAATTTGTTCAAATTATCTCCCTCCTAGCTATTAGCTAATAAGCTGCAAGTTCTTCATAGATTTAGGTGTGAAGTGATGGATGGATCAGCTATAAGAATTGCACTAACCCATGAGTTTGATCATCTAACCTAACTTCACCTTACTGTTGGCTAAACCTTAAACACATTATCCTTTTTCAATTATTAACAAAATAACCTTTGATAAGCATATTGCCAATTGTGACTTTTAACAACAACAAAAAAAAAGGACCAAAAAAAAATATATTGACAATTGGATTACAGATAGCCATTATTTCATTATCCATTCGATACCAAGTTAGACTTGATCTTTCACAAAGTAACTTATTTTGGGATAAGAGTACACAATAAGACGGATACCAATACCTAACTATCTTTTATATATATATATATATATATCTTTTATATATATGGTTTGTTTTTTGTTTTTTTTCCTTTGCTTTTTAGCAGAGAAAGAAAAAGATTATCGTAAGTCCGAAAACTAGCTAGTCATGACTCTCCCCTAAAGCAACTTAAGCTACAAAATAAAAACGCCTGCAAACAAATTTACACATGGAAAAAGTTTATCAAAATTTTTTTTCAGATATAGAAGGAAGAACAAATTTTAAGACAATGGAACAGTCGATATTATTCGGAGCGACTATGAATAGTACGAGATTAATTATGAGGTACGGGCCATTAAATTGAAAAGCGGTTTGAACTAGTAGGACTGAGTTTGGTTATAATATTCCTGAAAACCTAATGAAACTGTTGGATAGCTATATTGATATTATTAAAATCTTGTTTTTTTTAGGACTCAAATCATAATTTAAATTTTTTTGTTATAATGTTTCCTCTCACATAAAAAAAATCAATTTGTGACTTGAGTTTTGACTCCTTAAGAAAAAGACCTCACAATGTCCTAGGTTAGAAAAAGAAATTTGTGAATTTAGTGGTTTTGAGTATCGTTTTAGAGCCTCGATTTCAACATAACATGCAACAAAAGGCCATTTTAGCCAATAAGTCTCTTTTGTTTTTAATGCTTAAATAGGATGTGAACAACTTAAAAGCAAGACTAGTCTTGGAGACTTAAATGCAAAAATCCAACCAGAAATATATACGCATGTTCACGGAAATGTTTTCCCAAAACAACCCATCTACTCAAAAAGCCGTAAATTGCAGGTCGTTTATAGGAATTTAGCCAAACAAACAGAATGTCGTGAAAAAGCTGTCTCATTGAGCATCAAATTGCCTCGCCATTTATTACACCCAAACACCAAAACCCAAGAAGGTTAAAATAAATATACATGTTTCACCCTTGAAAAAAAAAAAAAAAAAAAAAAAACACTTAACACCTAGATTAACAAAAATAAAGGAAATAACATTAAATAAAAAGGAAAGCGAGAGGTAGAAGGATAAGAAGGTAAAAAAAAAAAAAAAGTGATTTTTCTTTACACAGTTTTGATTGGACCTGTTTTACTGTCCAATTCTCTCTCCTCACCCCTCTCTCTCTCTCTCTCTCTCTCTCTCTCTCATTCACAAACCCAAAAGCATCACATTCAGTGATCATCTGACGCATAGGGTTCTGTTCTGTTCTGTCTGGTCTTCAAACAAACCGGCCTTCCGAGTTGGTCTCCCATCTGAACTCAATGAAAATCGAGCTGAGTCGACTCATCCCAAATCGGCGAGTTGCCATGCTGACGTGGCGATGAGTGGCCTCGTGTGCCAGCCGAGCATCAAACACCCGTCGTTTTCCTCCACTCTGTATCCTTCACCGCCGGCGTACAGGGCAAGCAACATGCTCGCCTGCTTAAACGCGTTCGAACCGAGGTGGACCCGGTCGAAACCGGCCGATCCGAATCGGTCTCGCCACCGGTCCAGGTTCTCGTGACGCTCGACCCGGTCCGGCCCCTCGCAGGCCACCACGTTGCATATCTGCTTCCCCAAATATACCTCCGACATCATCAAATCCCGACTCGGCGGCGATATCTCCAACGAATCGAACAGCGTCGAGTAGTAATGCAGAGCCTCCGTGAACCGGTCTAGAAAAACCGGTCCGTTGTGGTTCGCTTCTTGTTCCACGATTGTCACGATCTTCGGCCTCACGGCTTTGATTGAGGACAAAACCTTCTCGATCGAGCCGGGACGAGCCAACAAGCGATGAAGCTCGAAGACGGAGTTGACGGCGACGGTCTCGATCTCTGGCGGCTGTAGATCGAGCATCGAAGGTTCGAGATCCGCCAAGCTATTGGCCACGAATCCGCGAAATTCGAACTCGACTCCGATTGTCTCCGCCAATTGAGCGAGCTTCCAACCGACTTGCTGCAACGGATCGGTGTTGTTCGATTGCGGAGGTCCAATTCCGGTGAGCCTGAAAGCCGGAGGCCCGCCAGGCCTCAATGCTAGGGCTTGGATCAGCGCCGGCCATTGCAGCCCCTCTTTGAGTCCGAAATCGATGACGTGAACTCGATTCGAAGTCGCGAAGGCTTCAAGAATCGCCTGATTGGCGGTGAAATGAGCGAATTTTAGGTACGGGCAAGTCTCGTAGAAGTGCATCTGGAGCATATCGGCGAAAGAAGAATCCTGAAGCTCCTGAGGGTAGATTCCGTAGATTCGCCGCGCTAAGGCTTCGGCGAAGTAGGTCGCGACCTTCCTCATCGCGCCGGCCTGCGACGCCGCGAGTAGTCCGACGTGCTTCACCAGTGTGTCGGCGAGCTTCAGATTGTCCTGCTGTATGGCCTCAGCGCAGGCCATGAGAGTGTGGACGAGTCGGACTCCGGCATCCTGCGAGTCGAACAGGACGACGGCTCGAGTAGACTCGGAAACTTCGGTTTTCAAAGGAGAGGAAGAAGAAGATTCGATTGAGACCGCCGCCGCCGTCGTCTTCAAGCGCTTCGGAGCGTTTTGTTGTTCGTCGCTCGGCGGTGGAGGTGGCCGTGGCGGTGGGAAAGCGGCGACGCCGGGGATTGCTCGGAGGTCGTACTCGGAATCGTCATGGAAAACGACATGAGATTGGTTGTGGTTGGTGTTCGGAGTCTGGTTATTGGAGAGTAGAGTATTGTCGTCAATTTGGGGGTTGAGCTCGGAAAGCATGGATTGAACCCAACCTGAAAGATCTGAAGGATTGTAGTGGACGGTGTCGGAGAGCTGGGAGATTCCGTCTTCTTGGGCCGAGCCCAACACCATCTCCAGCTGCTCCAGCTTCTGGGCCACCTCGGCCATGTCCGATGACCGGACCTTGTAGCCCAAAACGGCGAGAAGCTCGTCCATTCCTCCGGCTTCTTGCTCCTCTTCTTGTGTCCACATCTTGGCCTTTCCGTTTGTAAACTCAGAACATTCACCTTGGCCTTTCATAGTAGGAGCTCCAATAGTAGTGTTGCTGGCACCTCCATAGCCAGCAGAACTATCTTGGTGATCCCTCTTCATTTTTCTCTGATTCATTGATCAGAACAACAAAAGCTAAAGAAACCCACGAGAAAAGTTACATGCTAAACAAATGGGTTTTTTTATTTACATCTATTTGTTTTTACTTTTTTTAAAAAAAATTTTTCTGGTGTTGGTTTTTGGAAAGAACGATAAGAAGAAGGGAGGGAAAGGTTCGATGGAGGAAAGGGGGAACAGGGGGAGCTGAGCGATGGAAGAGATAAGGAACAAATGGGGGCCATAATAATGGGGATATTTTTTTGTTTTCCCCCGAAGTTTTTTTTTATTTTCTCCTATTCTTGGGATTCTGCGTACTATATTTTTTTAGAAAGAAAATAATTTGTGTGAAATTTTTGGGAATTTGTGTGCGTATAAAAATTAGGCCAAGCATCCAAAGAGCCCGTGGCAGCACCGCAATATCAAAAATATTAAAGAATATACTAATATTTTATTGAAAAAATGAAAAATAAAATTTTTGGAAAAAAAAAAACTAATTAGAAAAGGTTTGTGAAATATTTGTGAGGAATGATGATAGTGTGGTGTACAGGTACAGGGGTAAAATAGTGAAAACTCGGAAATGGCATCATAGAGGCTTCAAAAATCAGGTGGTCGTACACTTATTTCCATCGAGGCTGTCTGTACTACATACGGACCTCCCCACCCCCCTCCTCTCCCTCAATTGAATTGTGGGGTCCACTTTGTATCACTTCAACCCCCTATTCACTCCTTTAATCCGCGCGTCTTACACGCTCTCTCTTTGTAAAGAGAGTTAAATTTATGGATAGTGTTTAGTTCATTACTTTAAATTTTTAATTTGAGTTGATGTGAATTTATGTAAAATTTTTTTATTATAATAAAAAAATTAAATGTGATTATTTTTTAAAATTTTTTACTGTAATAAATTTTAAATTTTAAATTTAAATCGGTAAAATAAATAGAATTTTAATATTTTTTTACCTTCCATAATTAATTTTTATAGTCATTTTTTATAAAAAGTTTATAAATTTTAAAAATGTTTTATAAATAATCTCTCTATTAAATTTTAAATGAAAATGGTTAATTTTATCTTATAAAAATTTCTTAAATTATCTTTTCTCTATTAAACTTAATTTCTTAACTTAAAAAAATACCATATTATCTTAAAAATTATAAAATCAAAAAAAGAACTAAAAAACTAAAAAAGTCAAATAAAAAATAAAAAAAATGAAAAACTCTAAAGAACAATAACAAGTCGTCCTCTTCTCCGCTAAAAATATGAATATAAAGAAATCAAATCTAAAAGCTTAACAACACAGAAATTTCTCTTTAGTGCAAAATATTTAAAGAGCAACAAAGGCAAGTCAAGATATGTAGCAAGCATTTAAGTCTTGAGCACCGGTCGAACCGTCGTCAATGAAGTCAAAAAGTGTCATTCCAAGATGCGAAACCCTCTTGAGTTTGAATCCAAAAGCCTCGCCGGGGTCGAATGAGGCTGGAGAGGGAAGTAGCAGCGGCGATGGGTCACGTGTGCGCGATAAGAGTAGGGAAAAGAAGCAACGGAAGTGACAAACAAATGGCAGGCGGAGGGCCGACGAGCACGAAGCTTGAGGAGGGTTGGCAGATATAAAAAAAAAACTTTAAGGGAAGGAGATTTGAAAAATATGAGTTTTTTATTTTATTTATTTTATTTTAGATCTTAGGAAAAATATGTATACATATATATATATATATATATTGGGTTAGTGGGTTTTGAAGCTTTGAGAAATGTTTGTAATTTTGATTTCTATTATAGGTATTATTTTTCTTTAATATATAAATTATTTTTAAAGAGAGAAAATAATTTAAGGACATTTTATAAGACAAAGTTAAAGGTTTCCATCTAAAATTTAATAGAGGGGTCATTTATAGAACACATTTAGAATTCATAGATTGTTCATAAAAAAAATTACTTACAGAGACTAATTGTAAAAAGAGAAAAAAGTTCAAGACTATCTATGAATTTAACTCTATTAAAGAAGTTTAAACAAAAAAAAAAACAAACAAACATTAAGATATTACTAGAAACAAGATTAGCATTTTTATACATGGTTTTTTACGTCGAATGGGACTTTTGGGAAGCATGTGGTGAGATGTCCCCAACATAGATTCGGAAAAGGCAAAATTAAAAGCAAAACACCCCTTAAAGCTTCAGTAATTTTTATAATTTTTTTAGAAAATCACCGACTCTATCTTTCTTATGAGAATCATTAGATGACAAAATAAGAACCGAACTTGACATATAAATAAAGAGTGTATATATTTTTAGATCATTAATAAATTACTTTAATATTCATTTATCGGTGTTTGACCACGTAATATTAATTAAACTATTAATTAAACGGTTGTAATAAATTTATTGTTAACTAAGAATACGTATAACCATTAATGAAATTATATTTTTAGTATAATATATCATTAAATTTAAATTTTTATATTTAATGAGTAACCACGAATAGAAATACAATCAATAAAAATAACCTGATAGAAACATAATCAATGAAAATAAGTACATATATATTTTAATAATAAGAATGATGATGAAGAACTAGTTCTACTTTCACATTGAATTTCCCTCTTTAGGGTCCGTTTAGTTTGTTAATTCGAATTTTTAATTTGAGTTGAAATGTGACTTTATGTGAGAGATTTTTACTGTAATAAAAAAGTTAGATGTGACTGTTTTTGAGAGCTTTTTACTGTAACAAAACTCAAATTCTAAACTCAAATGGTAAAATAAACAGAATCTTAATCTGTAAAAATTTAATAATAACAATTTATTGTGATGAATTCTAAGCGATATTCATCAGGTAAAAAAGTAAAAGAACCTAGGCGATACGTGCATTTATATAGGTATAGATATAGATTAGATAGAAAATCTTCTATTCAAACTTGACTCATTATTGATTAATTAATTATCTTTGCCCAACTTTGACTCATTAATTAGTAACTTAAACAAGTTAAAAATTCAAAGGTCCACTCTAAAGAAGGAAAGGAAATATCTTTGCAAGTGTACTGCACCTGCCTTCGGTCGCGTGAGAAGTAAGGCCACATGAGGGAAAGCTCAGCAAAAAATAACCCACATGAGGGAGGAATCGTAAGGAGTCAACTTTAGCTTTCACGCGCCAACATCATCACTAACAACCGGCCGCCAATGATAACAAGATTAGTGTCAGATTCCAACACGCGGTTCACTTTCTACATCGCGTTCAGTGCACGCTCGAGATTCTGAGCTTTCTGGTGTCACTGCACCTAGTATACAATGTTTTTTGAGTGTGGGGCCCGCAATGAGGAAGGTGACTCAGACGTCAACATCGATTTCTGGACCATCAAACACAAGCGGTGGGACCATAACTGAAACCCAAAAATAGAAAACTATTATATTTTTAATAAGAAAAGGGAATAAAAGAAGAGAAAATTTAGGAAAAAGAGAAGATGCCTACAGTTGGCGACTTGGCGTGAGAGTTTCTAACGGCGTTATGCGAAACGGATTCTTTGTGAGAGTGTTGCGTGGTTTGCCTTTTTGTGAAAGAGGGGATAAAACCCCGTAAGATATGACGTTTTTGTGTAGAATAGCTTTTATTTTTGTTTGAATAATAAATATTTATTGGCAATTGGGTTATCTGTTTTTTTTTTTTTTTTTTTAAAATAAGATTGGGTTATCTATTTTCGGAGAGTTTTAAATGACTTTTTTATTTTAAAATTTATTCTTTTTGGGGTGTGGGGGACTGGGAAATATAGGCTGGTGACGTTGAAAGCAGGAGAAGCCGCACTGACACTCTCACTCAGATTGGTCCATCGCCATGTGATTCCGCCACGTTTACTTAGATTCCTCTATTCAGTGGTCCCCACCATCTAGGTGTTTTCTCTCTCTTTTTCGTTTTTTTTGTCTGGTTTTTTTTTTTCTTTCCATAAATGGAGAAATTTCATTTCGATTAAGAGAGTTACAAACATAAGACGACTCGACACAGAATGCATCAATAATTTCAAATGTAACGCGTAGAGGAGAGAAAACGTGTACTAAGGTGATGTTCGTTTTGCTTGTTTAAATTAAAAAATAAATTTATGAGAGAAAATATATTATAATAAAAAACTAAAATTTAAATATTTGTGTTAAAAAATATTATAATAAAAATTTAAATTATAATTCAAACTAACAAAATGAATAAAGTCTAAATTTTAAAAGTAAACAACCTAAAAAACACACTGAATGACCAATATCAAGTACACATACAATTCTTTTAACAATACGTATTGATATGGTGCAGAAGAATTTAATTTTTGTGACGCGTTAGGATCACTCTAAAATTATTAGTCAAATTTTCAATTTTATAAGATCTTTATTTTTTCTGAGTAGAAATTAAATAAGCAAGGCATGTTGCTTTGCTATGTCGTGTGACAGTTTTCCGATCAAAATCCCTCGTTTGAGCCATCAAAAGGACTTTTTTTATTATTTAATTTTAGTAATTTCTATCTTTATTATAAGTTGACCTAAGAATTTTATATTCTAGTTCTGACTGTGCTTTCTTGCGTTTGATAGTTTCTATTTTTGTTTCCAATTTAAAATTTTCTTTAAAAAATCGCATTTTTATTATTTTTAATTATAAAATGGACTAGTTTTATGTTTTTGTTTTGTCTATATATTTAGACGCGCTCTTGTTATGAAAATCAGTTATGATTGAAGAAATTTTTGAGATTTTTTTCTTTCTCCAATGTTCGATATTCTTTGTGAATCAACGAATATTGCAGCCAATTTTTGATATTTTATGTGAAATCAACGGATCTTGAAGCAGTTTACTTAACAGCTAATTGTTTCATATTCTCTGTTATTAAGCTTTTGCTACTTCACCTACACAGCCAATAGAAACTTCTGAGTGCTCAAAATTAAGTGACTTATTATACTATAATCACCCGTCACACCACATAAAAATAAATCTAGAAGACTAGACACAAAACCCACTTAGAGTAGTGAGGAGACCACCTCCATTGTTATAGGTCAAACAAAACACGCTACAATTCATGGCATAAAATTTTGAATTCGTTTAGTTTGCTGATTCGAGTTTTTAATTCGAATTGAGATGTGACTTTATGTGAGAGCTTTTTATTGTAGCAAAAAAGTTAGATGTGACTATTTCTGAGAGCTTTTTACTATAGTAAAAAAATTAAATGTGACTATTTCTGAGAGCTTTTTACTGTAGCAAAACTCGAATCGGTAAAATGAACGGGACCTTCATGTATTGCCAGAAGAATATTTTTTTCACATCGAATTTCTAATTTATTATACGAATGCAAGATCTAGCATGCAAGCGCTAGGACTTCATCTGGGATTTTGATCGGCTTGAAGTTCAAGTACGACCAATATTATGAAAAGAAAAGAATAGGTTCAAGGTAATCTAGCTAAGTACTTAAGGTCAGTTCACTACAACAATAAAGGCCATTTGTGATGATTTTTTTTGCGACGACACATGTCGTCGCAAATAATACAATATTTGCGACGACATGTCGTCGCAATTCCTCCCCGTTAAATAAAATAACCATGTCGTCGCTAATAACTTCAATGTCATCGCAAATAATTTTGGCACTCAAATTTTAATGGCGCGGATTTTTAGCGCCAAGGTAATCCATTTTTTTTTGCGACGATGAGTCGTCGCAAATCTCTTACTATTTGAGACGACAAATGTCGTCGGAAATAGTTTAGGTTATTTGCGATGACATTTTTTCTTGTCGTCGCAAATAATCTTTTTAAGATTTCACGAAAAAGTAGGTGCGGGAAAAATAATTATTTGCGACGAGATAATGTTGTCGCAAATAATAAACAGTTGTTAATTATTTGCGACGACATTTTAAATTTATTTGCGACGACATGACCTAATATACCCTATTTTCTTCTTTTTCATTTTCCCCCGACGCTCTCTCTCTCCTGCAAAATCTCTCTTTCTCTGCCTCCTCTTCTCGTCGCCGCGCCGCCGGCCTCCCCTTCTCTCTCTCCCCTTGTCTCTCTTCCCTTCTTTCTCTCTCTCTCTTCCCTTCTCTCTCTCTCTTTCTTCCGATTTTTTTTTCCCCTTCCTGCCCGCCGCCGCCCCCCCCCGCCGCCGGCCCTCCCCTTCTCTCTCGCCCCTTGTCTCTCTTCCGTTCTTTCTCTCTCTCTCTCTCTTCCAATCCCTTCTCTCTTTTTTCCCTCTCCTGCCGCCGCCGCCGTTCCCGCCACCCCGCTCCCGCCGCCCTGCTCCCACCGCCCTACCCCCGCCAGGATTGCATAGAGGTGGGGTTTCTCCTTTTTTTTCTTTTTGTAATTTTTGTTTGGTTGCCGAGAAAATGGAAGAAGAAAACGGATTGAGTATATGTTTTGAGAATTTAGATGCTCTAGGAGTTGAATATTAGAGATTTTGTTTGGAAATTTTGTTCGAGTTTAGTCATTTTTTATGGTTCCGAGAATGTGAAAATTTAAACTTGCATTGATTTATTAAGAATTGTGTCTATATGTTACTCTAGATGTTAATAAAATGTTAATTTTGGTGTTTGAAAATTATGTTCCATGTTTTAATTTGATGTAGGCGTTTGATTTTTCACCTTCGTCGCTGTTTGCACGGTTCCTCCAACGTAATTATGCTATTTTCAGCCTCTGTTTAGTGGGTTTGAACTTTGTAAGTTTTTTATATTTATTTAGTTTAAAATTGTTGTAGTTTTTGGTTGTATGAATTCAAGATTATGATGACAATATTTGAATTATGATTTTCTTATATTGTTGGAATTTAGTATATGTTTATGATTCTTGTTATGGGTGGCACATCTTACAGCTATGGTGTGCCGAAATCTTTTAAACTTATTTTTCTGCAGGTTTTGATTTTGGATCATATGAAAAATAAGTTGTTATGCTGCCGAAATTTAGTTAGAAAACCAGAATTTTAATAAGTTCATTAACAAACTTTAATTAATACGGTGTTCATAGTGTGCCGAAATCTTTTAAACTTATTTTTCTGCAGGTTTTGATTTTGGATCATATGAAAAATAAGTTGTTATGCTGCCGAAATTTAGTTAGAAAACCAGAATTTTAATAAGTTCATTAACAAACTTTAATTAATACGGTGTTCATAGTGTGCCGAAATCTTTTAAACTTATTTTTCTGCAGGTTTTGATTTTGGATCATATGAAAAATAAGTTGTTATGCTGCTGAAATTTAGTTAGAAAACCAGAATTTTAATAAGTTCATTAACAAACTTTAATTAATACGGTGTTCATATAAGTGTTATATGCGAGAGGATAATGTTTAAGGATAATAATAAAAAACGGTGTTCATAATGAATTTAATTAAAGTTCAGAATCTTTAATTAAAACATTATTAATACATGTCATTCTCATTTAGAATGGAACGGTGTTATCCACACTATTAATATGGCGAGATATTGAATGAGTGTATTTCACATAATGAGATTATGTGGAACAAGGACAAAGACACAATATGAATTTCTAATAATTTTCGTTAAGTATAGAAATTCTAATTGAGTCTATTGATGGTCATATATAGAATGATCTTAATCCTGAGTTCTTAACAGACTCCTATTTATGGATTTGTGTCTTTTGATTTACTCGGTACGGATTCTGAGATCCTGAATCCTATTTCTTATATTTTGGAGACATGATGAAGTAAGTAGCCGAGAATGTTATTATACGAGATGGAATCCATTCCTTCTTGAGATAGAAGTAGATAAATAATTCTCATGAGGGTTGATTCGGTACTTGGACCAGTAGGAGCTCTGATTCATGAATGTGTTTTATGAATCACTGTCCATTAGAGAATCAATGGTACTCAAGGATAAAGATGTAATTAGAGAGGTTAACGGATTTCACCTAACTCTAATTATGAATTATTTATGGAGGATTGATCTATATGCAGTGACTATATCGAATGGACACTTCACAGTTTAGAAGTAATTTATGTCTATAATTTTGAGAGTGCAATTCCAAGTTTATAGTGGAGTAACTATTGGAATTAAGTGTTTAATTAATTATTAATTTTATTGGAGCTCGAGATTATAGGTCTATTAGTCCACGCGTCGTCCTAGTAATTCTACGAGACACAAAGGGCAAAATGGGAATTTTAGAATTATGGAATTCTAAAAAAAAAATTAAACACTCGAAAATAATTAATTGAGAATTAATTATTATTTAAATAATGTGATTATTTAAATTTGAATTTGAACACATTTAGTTTTATCCATTTAAACTTATTTGATAAGTTGTTCAATTTAGAATTCAAATTAATTTAAGTTTGACTTAAATTGGAATTTGAATTTGAGTCAAAATTAGACTGCAGGATAAATGATGATTTTCTCTTCATTTCCTATTTGATATTGGCGCCTACACAGGGATAAAATCCCTTATCTATGGCCGGCCATAATGGATAAAAGAGAAGAGGAGATTTTGTTCCAAATTCAAATAGGAGATAATTAACAAGCTTTATCTTAGAGATAGAGATTGGATTCCTTCTAGAAGTTTGACTTGTACTCTATAAATAAGAGAATGTTTGAATAATTTTTTGACCTAATATTTTATTGTGGCCGAAATTCTCTTATTGTGGGAAGGAAAAATTTTTCTCCAAAAATTTCACATTGTGCATGCGTTGGTGTTTGTGAAAATTTGAGTGTTTATTCTAATCCGTTTTGTCTCAGATATACCTACACACACGTCTTCGTGGATTCTAGGAATTGACGTAGCTCTTGATATCCACTCCTACATTTTGTTTATTTATAATTTGTTAGAAGAATTTTAATGCATATTATTCATATCCATTGCTGCATGTGATTGTTTATTTAAACTTTTTTAGCGTTATTTTAATATTTTAACTTTTAATCGTTTTCCACGTTAGACTAATTTGTTGCATACCCTTTGGTATTACCATTGAGCTCTTTCATTCTGTATTAATTAGTATATTATTAAAAGCTAGGCCTTACTTTTGAATGTTTTTGCTTGCATATCTAATAATCATTCAACTTCCTTGTCCTTGTCAAAGCAACAACAATGAATAATATTTCAACATTATGGACCTATGATTCTACACAGCTTCTGGCCAAAACCAAGTGAAAACTCATGATCTGTTTTTACGTTATAATTTATTCATCTTTGGTGATGAAATTGTCACTAACATCTTATCATATAAATGACTTGGTGTTTTGTGACAATGGAAAGCTTATAGGGATTATATCCAATATGGAAATTCAAAGCTAGCTAGTGCTGAATATTTTACCACTCATATATTTATTATTCGTTACCGTATCAGAACATAATGTTTGGCTCTTCTTTTCGTCTTATAAAATTCTGTTACAATAATGTCATATATATATATTTATAAATTATTCTCCTAAAGCATGTACCATACTCAACATGTTCTTGAATATTAAAAAAGGTCTATTTCACCTTTTAAACTACATAAAATCATTCAAAACACTCCCTCTCTCTAATTTTTTTTTTTAATTAAATGTCATTTTGAGGTTATCTGGTTATTCAGAATTGTGCTCTACCGGCCGAGTATTTGTTTCCATGCCTTTATCATGCAAATGTTCTTCTATGCCATTTACATCTTTCTTTTTTAGTGCTAAGTTCATTAATTTCAAACCTTCCTGCATAATTAAAAGATTTTGATTGGAAGATAGTATAATTTATTCCCAGTTGATCAGTCCTCAATCTCGCACATTATAACTCTTTAATTAATCAATTTTTTTAAGGCTCACCAACCTAATAATACAGAGCAATAATACGTAGTATTGCCACAACCTAGTTTTATAAAAATTTGACATGTAAATTTATAGTTGTTTTATTATCTTCTCATATGATGATATAAAATTGCATACGTTTACCAATTGCAATAATAGAATCAAATCGGTGTTCTTGTTATTAAAATATATAGCATATTATTTGTAGAGCACATGTAAATTTATAAGCAAAATACTTGGACAGATCTTCAAAATTTATTGGCTCAAGAAAAACGTGAAATTAGATCAAAGTCAGCTTATATATAAAGCTGATACAAGCACGTGCAATAAGACCATACATTACATACTCTTGTGCAATTAAATTGTGGGGGAAAAAAAGACTCAAATTAGAGGCTTCAGCAGTAAAGCGCACAGACATATAAATGTCCTATTTATTTCACCGATTCGAGTTTAGAATTCAAGTTTTGCTACAATAAAAAACTTTCAGGAAACATTCACATTTAACTTTTTTATTACAGTAAAAAACTCTTATATAAAGTCACATTTCAACTCGAATTAAAAATTCAAATCAACGAACTAAACGAGTCCAAAATCAAAAGAAGATCTGAATCTTGGATTACCCAAGTACGTTGAAAAGCTTAATCACAATCCCAAGGGATAATATCACAAATAGGTGTCCTTTGTCCCCCTAGCTTAGGACTTTTTATTTTTGTTTTTCATTTTTCAGTAGTGTACAATGTATCCTTAATTAAAAAGGAATTTTCATCACTTTCTTTTACCCTAAGATTTGTTGGATAGAGGCAGAAAGAAGGGAAAAAAAAGAATATATGTATATATATGAAGCATGGAGAGTAATGCATCGTTTATTTTACCGATTTAAGTTTTTAATTTTAATTTTATTACGGTTAAAAGAATTTATAAAAAGTCACATCTAATTTTTTTTGTTATAGTTAAAAACTCTTATATAAAGTCACATCTCAGCTCGAATTGAAAACTCGAATCGATGAACTAAACGGGGCCTTAGTGTGTCAAGTCTATATGCTTAAAATTATATCCTAACACAACCATTTTATGCCGTACTTAATCCAATTTAATATAATATCATGTAGTTGAAAATTTTCATATTGTGGCATCGTGTTCGGTGGACGACCTGGCCTAATTAACATCACTATGTCTAACAAGCAAACCTTCTACTTGTGAGCTCATTTAAGTAGGACTCCATTTTTTTTTTTTTTTTATGTTATCTCATCTCTGTGTAAAATTGTCAGACATAATTGTACACCTTGCAACTATTTTTAAGAATTAAAAAAAAAAATTCTTACTATCGAGAACTTTGAAACCGAAGTAACATTTTTTCAACAATGAATCATGTAAAAGGTGACTATTAACTAATCCACTTATATTCCTGCCTCATAGAGCCACTTACTAGATAAAACTATACAAACACTATAGGACTTTCTTTGGGTTTTGCCGACATCTTTAACTAGTAAATATCGTTGTTTGATCTAAACCACATAAATACTTCAGAGTCAAACTCAAACATAATTGGTTTCCTGAATTACGACTTTTCTTAATTTTCTTTAACTCAATCCAGAAAAAGAAAATCGTTAGTTAAGTTAGTTTCTTTTCTAGAAGACTTTTATGTGTATTATAAGATGCCGAATCCATCTCTTTCACTAATCTTGACATGACAAAGATTTTTGAGGAAACTAGAATCTTCCTTATTTCTTTTGTATACTTTTTCTAGTTTTGTGGGGATTAATGCTAAGGAAATGGGATAAATTAGTGTATATGAAATTGTTGAAAGTGGCCGGTGAGTCGCTTAGCTGGATAAAATTTGTCATCAACAAATTTCACCTGCAAACCAAATCTTAATTAGCATATATTTATTATTATATGTTTCATAGACAAAAATTTCACCTGTAAAATGTTAATGGTAAGTTTTTCTGTGTCAGAACTACAACAAATGATGTTTTCCTTGTCTCAATTTCATATCTCATAACTTTCATCGAAAAAAAAAAAAAAAATCACATCTCATACCTATAAAATCATCTTTACCACCATTTTACATAAAAGCAATGTGAAACATCTTGACTAAACCTCATCGATTTACATCTGATTTTCATCTGTACGACTCCTGATTCTTTTTTTTTTTTTTTTTTTAAGGATCATTTTCCTCGTTCCAAATTCTCTTTCCTTACTTCAAGTTTTGGCATTGATTTTAATCTGCATAATGCAGAATTTTCTTTCAAACTATTTCTTTCTTTCATTCTCTCTTTAGTACTATTCTATTATTAATTTTTGCAATTTCATGAATACCATCAACACATAAATAGAAGATAAGAAATATAATTCAGTAACATTATCAATTCCAAAAAAAAAGAAAAAGAAAAAGGCATTGTCAATTCCAAAAAAAAGAAAAAGGCATTGTCAATTCCAAATTGCACATTAAGATCAGCTTGTCTTCTTCAAAATTGTGTACCACAAGTTCATGGCTGTCCATTCCACATGTCAACCCAATGTCTTGCATTTGTCATTGCCCCATAAACCGGTATTCTCTGTATAATTAACATTTTTATATTCCTTTTTTTTTTTCGTAAGCAGAGTTTTTCATTTAAATAGATCAAGTCAATACGATTCCCTAATTGCAAATTACAATCCCATCGAATGGGTATCCAATTGTCGCATATGTAAACATCATTATTATGATAAAAATTTAATTAATCGCCACTAATCTCGCTGCACGCAGCAGAACTTATTGTATTTAAATAATTTAGAGTTTAAAATCTTTTCTTAATCTCTAACATGGCCATCTATACATGCTTAGATTATTGTTTTCTTGAGAATTTGTGCCGGCAATAAGCGTTACAAACCAAGTACATGCCCCCAAAAATAATATATTAAGAGCTTAACACATCCTTATCAAAGTTTCTTCCTTTATTTATTTATGTATTTTTACATTTTTTATATAATTAAGTTACCAACTTGTTCCCTGAGGAAGGAATATTATAAGTTTAATTACTAAAGAGCCATCTTTTCAAGATTACATATATAGCAATTGCCACCAATGATGCAGATTATGAAAATAATGATAGAATAGACCGAGTAAGAAATTATTAATTTTTTTAAAGGATGAGTCATGGTCATTGGTCAGCAGACATGTATAACAATAAGTTAATAATTTATGAAACAAAACTAAAATTAACAAAATATTTTATTTGTTTTGTGCAGTTACTAGTTATAGGAAAAGTTGTACAAGTTCTTGTGACTTGGAAAGATAAAAAGAGTACCACATCTTAATTCACTTTAGATTATAATTAATTAGGAAAACAGGACAACGAAATTTTCAAAAAGATCCTCAAACAATGTTTACATGGCCATGTTTTAGAGATATTTGAATTGGTAATATTAAAACTGAGCACTTTTCGAACTAGTAGTATAATTCTAAGGTATGTGTTTTTTTTTTTTTTTTTTTTTTTTTTTTTTTTGTACTTGTTGGGGAGAATTTTTATGTTATGTTTCTTGACAAGGAGAGTGCATTTCAATAGAAAACAAAAGGTAATCAATTATGATAGCATTCTCAATGAACTTCTAACATAACACTTCTTATATTAATAGTTCCTCCAAACAGATGAATCATTCTTTAATAGTTGTTTTTTATTAAAAGGAAAAAAAAGATAGGAACTATGACTTACTAACTTCTAAGTCACTTGTTCCCCAAAAAAAAACAAAAAAAACTTTTTGAGTCACTTGTTAAAACTTCCAAGCCACTCCAAATAGTAGAATACTTCAAAAAGATGTGCTTTATTTTTCACTGAGTATCACTTAAGAATCCATTTGATTTATGAATTCAAACTTTAATTTATAATTTTGACTTTTAAAATTTGAATTTTTTATAAAAAAAAATACTGTATGAAACTAAAAACCACATTGTTTAAATCATAGAACCTTTAAAATAAATGTCACCTTACTTTTAATAAAGTACCCAACTGCTAGCGCTAGCCAGAGGGAGACCTTTGTTCCACCCAGCCATATCCACACTCATGCCTTTGGTAGGAGCTCTTTTTTTTTCCCCTCGAACAAAAGGTTATAATAATAGAAGGCATTATATTTCAAATAATTTTAGAAACTCGAATGCAAATTCTTGCTTGAAGAACAAGTTCTCTTGCCACTGGACAATATAAGAAATTGGGAGTTTTACCAACATATTTTTTTAGCTACACATAAAATGTGAGTAAAAATACACATATTTTTTTTTGAATAATTACCATTTTTTCCCAACAGTTTGTATAACTGTTGTTTTAGGCATCTTTGACTAGTAATTTTGTAAATGTGCAGATAATAAAAGGTCTAATTCATTTCACCGATTTGAGTTTTGTTACAGTAAAAAACTCTCAGAAACAGTCACATTTAACTTTTTTGTTATAGTAAAAAACTCTCACATAAAGTCACATCTCAACCCGAATTAAAAATTCAAATTAACGAACTAAACGTGTCTAGAATGTACATAATGGAACATTCAACAAACGATGGTGCCTTTAGTGGGGCCTTGGGACATTCAACACAATCTTTTTCCCATGTGCACCATGTTTCCCAATACATTCTTGCAGCACAAACATGATCTGAAACCTGGCAATCAGTCTTCCCATATCTAATATCTTTGATTTTGGGGGACCCAGTTTGGAGGATTGCATTTCATGCTACTCGTCTTTAGGCAGCTTTGTCCCTCACAAGAGTCATAACAATTAATAGTTATGGATGGTTGGCCCTTTTAAAGGGCAATTGTGTGACTATACCGAACCAACACTCACATGCCACTCCATGTGATTTGGGACATTTGTGAGGTCCCAAAGCACTTATCGCCTTAAAGTTAAAGGGTAATGCATGTAGGTCATGAAGCCAATTTCCTCTTTGAAAGGATATGCATTTTAACCCTTTTGAAAGGACAAGATTTGGGAATAGAAAAGAAAAAAAAAATTCAGACAATGTTAAAACGAATTTCCATCAGTTGAGAGTTTTTGTTTTTGTTTTCTTTTTTCTTTTTTCTTTTTTGGAATTTAATGATTAAAGTGCCATATGATGAAACTTTTAGGAATTAAAAGAAGTTGCTAATGATAAGGGTAGTTAACAAATAACAACCTCACATATAATACTTGTATTATGCATGTGGGTACAAACTTTTAAGGGTGAATCTCATTTTTATCTCTGGATTTAAAGTGAATCCTATTTTGACACTTGACATTTAAAACTTTGCACGTCATTTCCCAATCAAATATATTCATCTTATTAAAGTGGCATGTGAGGATCATTTGTTGTTTATCGAATATTTTGAATGTCAAGGATAAAAAAGATATTCACTTCTAAATTTAAGGATAAAAAAATGAGATTGATTACCCAACCAAATTCTATATTTTTCCCGAATACACGATTTCAAAACTTAATCCCGATCTATGAATTTGCTTTAAATTTAGCTTTTCCGTAGATTGGATGTCAAAAATGCCAAAATATTGATGATGTTTTCTTACCATAGTGATATTTTCTTTGAAGACATTCATATTTCGTGTTCTGTCAGTGGTGTTATTTTCCACAACATCACATGCAACGCCCAATGTGAAGAATTCCACATCTTTAATAACTATTCCAGCACCAATATAAGTCAATTCGGGCATAACTACATCATCAATAGTCACTAAATCTTTTTTGTTTTTTTTTTTCCTGCTGCATCAACATTCACTGAATCACTTTTACCTTCCCTCTCCCGGGTGAATTCCACATTGTTTTCTGCATTGTCCTTCTTGGGGGGAAATTATAGTAAATAGTAAATTTTTAAAACTGAATTATTTAAAATTTTTTAGAGTAGATATCATTTTACATGGTAAATGAATTACTTACCGTGTAAATGACTCATTTACAACAGGAAAAAAATAACTTACGTGATAAAAAATTTTAAAAATTTTTATTTATATGGAAATTTTTTTTATTAAACGTAAAAAAAAAATTTATGTGAAAACTATAATTTTATTAGCTGTAAATAAATTATTTATATAGTAAATGATTTATTTACTAAGTGTTAATTATTTTAAATAGTTTTAAAATCTATTATTTAATATACTAGTCATAACTTTGTCCAATCCTTTGCAAGCCAAGAAGTCCCCTAGTAAAAGCCCAGCCTGAGTTAATGGAATCCCTTTGGAGAACCTTGGGCCTTCAAAACAAACTTGTTCCTACTCCGCTTTATGGGCCATGTTATCATGTAAAACTGGCCAATGTCTTCTTCATTGTTTCCTTGCCGTTAAACTTAGGGAGAAGGGAGAAGGAGGGAAATAGGCCAAAATTTAAGATCAATAAAAATTAATAGGTCAATAGTTTAAATAAGTTAATAAATAGGCTAAATTAAGATACATTCAGATTTATCTACACATAAATTCCAAAACTGCCATTTTCACTCAAAAAACCCTAAAACACCTCTCTCTTTCAATTCTTCGCACCGACCTCTGCTCTCTCTTTCTCTCTCTTCCCTCCGGTGCTCTCCGGCGAGTGTTTCTTCCCTCCGCCGCTCTCCCACGATCACTCTCTCTTCCCTCCGGTGAACTGTTTCTTCCATCCGCCGCTCTCCTACGATCACTCTCTCTTCCCTCCGGCCCTATAACGCGATCTGTCTCTAATCCGCGATCTGTCTCTATTCCCTCTGAATCTCTCTCTCTCTCATCCCTTCACCAGTCCCAGAAACTGAAGAACAGGGAAGGTCCGCCACCGATTCTCTCTCTTAGGTCAACCGGTGTCGTTAGACGAGAAATCGAAGAACAGGGAAGGTAACATGAGAAAAAGGTAAATCCGTTAATCACTAGCTGGAAAACCACGAATTCATTTGAGTATGTTAGTATTGATTTTCTTGAATTGAAATTTTGAATGAAAAGATTATGTTATTGGAAACCTATCGTATAGTAAGCATGCTGAATAAATTTAAGGCTTCAAAAATCAAGTTATGGTCAAGTTATGATCAAACCATGTTGAGTTATGTCATCTCTTGAATCTGAAAATTACAAGTGCAGGTCAGATTTTTCAAATTGTCGAAAATAAATCACTGTCAAGTTATGGTTTTTTTGAGAGAAATAAATGACGATGAAGTTCAAAGTGAAATGCCACCAGTAGCATCAAGAAAACTGGACAAGATGGAAATTGATCTAACTAATCTGCTTAACAAAGTACAACATTTTGAAGCCAACCAAGCAGCCATGAAAGAGGATCTGAAAGAAATAAAGGCAATGGTTGTGAATTCTGTGGACATTATGAAAACCATTCAAAAAGATGTGCTTCTGTTTCTCAAACAAATACAAAACAATCCACTCACAGACTCTGAGGTAATGAAACAACGCAAAATAATGTTGATTTTGTTTTTGCAATGTTTCCTTAATGATATACTAATTTGTACCTCAATGAACAGGAAGACAGAGAAAAAGAATTATCTGCAGAGCTGAAAAAGGAAAAAAAAGAAAAACCCATATTAATACTAAACAACCTTACTTATTATTGCAGGAACAAGATTATGAAGAAACAGAAAATGAGGAAGAAGAAAAATCAATGAAGAGAAACAAAAGAAAAAGTGCAAAGGAACAGAGGGAAAAAATGGAAGAGCTTGGCATTCCTTCATTCATCCTCTGCACCCAAAGTTCTAACGACCCAGACTCGTAAAAATGGGATGATATTAGAATACAACCTTTTGGATGATATGACTACTGTTTCTAAAGACTAGTCTTATATTTTAAATGATGACTTGAGATTTACACTAATTCTTACAATCCATTGAATGTTAATATTCATTGACAAGAATTTTAGATTATGTTTGAGATTGTCCATTGAATCATAAAGAACGTAAACCCATGATTTATCAATTTCATGCTGTTGAATCTGAAAATTACAAGTGCAGCTGCACTATCAAGTTATGGTCGGGTAATGATGATCGAATTATGATCATAACCTTTTGACTTGTTCAAGTTATCTTCAAGTTATGCTAATCACATGTCAAGTTATGCTGCATAACTGGACAATTTATGTAAAAACATGTCAAATTTGCACCATAACCCGTCAAATTATGATACATATCCGGATGAGTTATAAAAAAATCTATACAAAAACATGTCAAAATTGACAAGTTATGCTAAGCTGTGGACAAAACATGTCAAAATTGACAAGTTATGCTGCATAACCAGACAAGTTATGCTGCATAACCAGACAAGTTATGCTGCATAACCGGACAAGTTATGTTGCATAACTGGACAAGTTATGTAAAAAAATGTCAAATTTGCACCATAACCTGTCAAATTATGATACATATCTGGACGAGTTATGAAAAAAATTTCAATAATGTATCATAAACATTCAACTTATTGTGTATAACCGTACAAGTTGTAGACAAAAACTCTAAATTAGGTTAATAACTTGTTATAACCAGACAAGTTATGTTCGAGAATTACCTGTAAAAATATGCAAAATAACTTGAAACTTGTTTACTAATTAAAATTAAAAACCAATATAATATGTACCACAACTAGACATAAAACACGAATCTGAAAACCAACAAGTTAATCCATATAATCATCAACAAGTTAAAAACCAATATAATATGTACCACAACTAGAAATAAAAAACGAATCTGAAAACCAATAAGTTAATCCATATAATCATCCAAGTTGCACTCAATGGCATCTGTTGGCGTCATAAAATTCATTTTTGGGGCATTTGGAGCCCTGTTATCATCACTTTCATATCCCAATTGCTGCTTCCGCAAGCCATGCTTGAACAACTCAACTGTCATCTTCTTGCGGAACAATGTTCCAGCCCCTTCTTCTCTCAAACAATCATCAGATCCGGCTTCCATTAATATCTCAGCCATCTTGAGCATAAAAATTCCACAATCACCACTACAAAAAACAACCACCAAAAATCTAACAATTAGAAACAACAAATATAAATGCAAAAATGAATGAAGGGAAAATAACAAAACATTTAAAGATAAAAAAAACTAACCCGTTCTCTTGTCTTGGACAATCGTCAAATATGATCTCAAAAGGTTCAAGACGATCAAATTGACTTGTGAAATACTTTTTCGCATGAGACTCAAAGTAGCCAACAGATTCCAGCAAGTGGGGGAGAATGACTGCCAAAGATTGTACAGAAGCACGGACTTGCTTCTCTATCCTCTTTGAAAAAAGAAAATCATACAACCTAATACAATGATCTTTGAACTCTACATAACCTAAAATCCAATGCTGCCTACGCTAAAAAAAAATAGGTACAAGAATAATGTCCACCTCACAAAAAGGCAAGCTACAAAATAAATAATCTCCCAACACATAATCTTGAAGAGCACTATGTGAAGAGAAATCAAAACGAGACCAATCAAAATCCTTATGGTTTTTAGAGCACCATAAGCCACTAATTCTCATGTAAAAATGTGAGTCCAAAACCAAACACCTAATGTATAGCCTGTTTTTGTAACACACCATCTTTTTTCGCATTTAATATGTGGCTACATCAACATGCTATCAAAACAAAACAAAAAAAAATTATCAGATTTGTTACAAAATAAAAAAAAAAATCATGCATAAAATTTAAAAAAAAAGGAAGAATCTTACCGAGTCAGTTAGCCAACACTTTGATGTCCATAAAGTTTGAAACCAATGTTTTGAATCAACGGTGTCAACTTTAAAATCAAAAGGAGGCTTTATCATATATGCATCGCTGGCCGGTCCCCACGCTTTTCTTGAGATCATATTACTCTTATACCATGATAGGAATCTTTCCTTGTCCTCCTCTGATGCATCACTGTCAACAATTTCAGAGAATGGACAAAAACATAAAAATCGTTCATCTATACATTTAATAGGTTCTTGTGATGTTGTTGCCTCATCATACAAAATAATCCTTTGATAAGAACATTTATCGCCTTCCTGGGCAGCTTCATGAACAAGATCCCTCAAAACTGAAGCAATTGTATCTTCAATTTTTTCAGAAGAAACATCCACTTTGTCATCTTCTTTCTCTGCAACTGCTTCTTCAATTACTTCTTCCTTTATTTCTTCAACTTCTTCTTCTTCCTTTTTTTCTTCAAATGCTTGTTCTTCCTCTGTTTGCTTGTTCTTCTTAGAAGAAAATGCATTGTCAAACTTTTCACCAATCAATTGAATCGCAGAAAAAATTTGTTCTTTGAAATCTCTTCGAAGGGAAGAAACTTCAACAACCAAACTATCAGTTTTGGCCTCCAAGGAAGCAATGCGCGCCAAAACTTCAGAATTATCAAAAGCACCCTAAAAAATGCAAAAGATAACAAAATGAAAAAAGTCAAATCATAATGACAAACACAACACATCAAGCTATGGAACATAACCAATCAAGTTATGTGAAAAACCTGTCAATTTATGGATAAAAACTCTGATTTATGGACAATAACTCATCAAGTTATGGTTCATAACCAGACAAGTTATGGACAATAACCGTGAATTATGGACAAAAAAATCTGAATTATGGACAATAACTTGTCAAGTTATGGTTCATAACCAGAAAAGTTAATGGACCATAACCTGACACGTTATGGAGGATAACATGTCAAAACAAAACCTCATTTTCACATAACTTGATTTTCAGAAAACAACCTTACAGTTCCAATTGTAAATTGAAAAATGAACAAAAACAAAACTAAACAAACCTGATTTTTTGGAGGAGGGATAAATGGAGGAGAGACAGTTTCAAAATCTTTATCGTCCTCCTTCAAATCACAGCTACTAGAAGCCAGAACATCCTTTGCCGACTTCTGAAAAAAACCGTCAAGATAATTGTAGAGACGCTCTGATTCAATTGGTTCCATTGAAAAATAAGAGAACTGAAAATAAAAAATAAAAACATTAAAACAAAAAATAAGCAACAGATATTAATAAAAACATTCAAACATGAAAATTTACTATAAAAAAACTACCAAAACAGAAGTCTAACCTGGCCAATTTTGTTGTTCAACACATCAAATGGCTTCTTCGAATAATTTTCATCCGTTGACCATTTGAAAATTCAGGGAATAGGCTTATCAATTAACTTTTCTAGTGCACAAATGCCACCAAGGTGTGGTAGACATTCATAAGCCCAAACTTGAAAAGTAAAGGCCAAACCGTTGATCTTATATCCATCTACGCGTCTCTTCTCATTTCGAAATAGAACCTTATCATCGTGCTTGTACAAAGTCTTAATACCAGATTTCAGACTTGCAAAAAGTAAATTAAAAGACAATCTACCCCAAGGAAAATCGTTAAAGTTAGGGCTATCAACAATTCTAATCAAATCATCATCAACCTCCACGTCCTGGGGCTTAGCTAAAAGAAAAAGTGACACAAAATATAACAAACCCATTTTGACAGCTTCATCATCACTATCAAAATGAACAGACTCAAAACAGTTCTTAATAGTAGCCCTCTTTACAAGCCCTGTACAATGATCTTTGAAATATTTGGTATGTCTAGAAAAATCAGATGAATTTACATAACTTGAGAAGTTTACATGTCCTGGGCACTTTAAACCAGAAATTAATGCAAACTCGTCAACAGAAAACTTAGTAAAAGAATCACAAAACTTGAACCATAGCTCATTTGTATTTGGATTGTGAACCACATGAAACAGTAACTCGTGTATCAGCTGACACTGGTTACTGTACTTTACCAAATCCAAAAACCGACCAAAAATTGTTCTTCTGAACAAATCTTTCTGACTTTCAGAAAACTTTTTGTTTAATTCCTCTATAACAGCAAAAGAGGATGTTATATTAACCTGGCCTCAAAATCTCTTGTCAGGATTAATACGATACTTCCAAGACTGTAAAAATGAAAAAAAAATGAAGAAAAATAATATGAGGATAAACCTAAAAATACACGATCAAAACACACAAAAAAAAAAAACCAAACAACAACAACAAATTCCATATCCTAAATTCAAAAATCTATAAACTAAGTTGAAAAAATTAATCAAAATACCTCCAAAGTGTTACGAGTGGGAGAAGGATGAGCAACTTCTTTGGAACTTTTTTTCTCCATAGCAATTTTCTTGTTCACAACCCTTGAGCGTTTACTCGGAGTAGAAACAGAAACATTGTCCTTCCTCTTGCTTTGTGTTTTTACCATATCTTAAACAATAATATATAGAATCACAAGATCAGAGAAAGAAAAAAAAAACCAAAGGAACGCGAAAAAAAAAACTCATACAAAAAAAAAACCTGTCAGAGAATGCACACTGTCAGCGATGATAGATAGAGTTGCAGAGCTAGGAGAAAGAAATCGCAGTAGACGGACGGAGGGAAGAAAGACAGATCGCCGAAAAAGAACGGAAACAAAAACTTAAAAAATCGCAGGAGATCGCCGGTGGAAAGAAAGAAATCTTGGAAAGAAAAAACTGTCTTAGAGAGAGAAAACAGAAGGCACAAGTTATGCACAACAACTAAGTAAAAAAATATGAGATACGGTTTTTAAAATATAATCGAATAAAAAATCTGTAAATTATGGACCATAACCTATCAAGTTATGGTCCATAACTTTACAAGTTATGCACAAAACCCGAGTAAAAAAATCTGAGATACGGTAACCGAATAAAAAATCTGTAAATTATGGACCATAACCTATCAACTTATGGTCCATAACTTTACAAGTTATGCACAAAACCCGAGTAAAAAAATATAAGATACGGTAACCGAATAAAAAATCTGTAAATTATGGACCATAACCTGTCAAGTTATGGTCCATAACTTTACAAGTTATGTACAAAAAACCGAGTAAAAAAAATCTAAGATACGATTTTTAAAATATAACCGAATAAAAAATCTGTAAATTATGGACCATAACCTGTCAAGTTATGGTCCATAACTTTACAAGTTATGCACAAAACCCGAGTAAAAAAATATAAGATACGGTAACCGAATAAAAAATCTGTAAATTATGGACCATAACCTGTCAAGTAATGCTCCATAACAGCATAAGTTATGGTCCATAACTTAACAAGTTATGCATAAAAACCTATCAAATTAGACAATAATCCATAAATCACAGTTTTTTTTAACTATTAAATGCAAGGATTTCTTTTATTATTAAAAAAATTTGAATATTTTTCCTTCAAATCATTCAATTCCAACTTATAACATAAAGACAAAAAATCAACTTAGACCATGATGATCAGTTCATATCAATAGTTTGGACAAGTCCTCCTATTGTGGCCAACTTGCTTGCATCGACTACACTTCACAGATTGCTTCTCTCATTCTCCACTAGAAAGAATTCTTTGCTTCCTTGGCCTCCTAGCGCCACGTTTAAACTCAGGAGGAAGAACAACCTCCACCTCACTGCCCTCTGAAATTTGCCACTTTGATATATTAGTAATATGATAGATTGCAGCATCATATGTTGCTTTGAATGCATTGTTGGTGTAATAGTATGAAGTAAAATATGCTGGATCAAGATTTCTTTTCCAAATCGATGCAATAACATGTGGACATGAAAATTCATCAGCTTGCCAAACAAGACAACTACATGTTCTTGCCACCAAGTCAACCATCTCACCAACTAAACCATCAACAACATAATACTTATTGATATCAATGGGTTGAACCTGAAAATATGACAAAAAGATAAGAAAACAGAGCATTCAAAAAATAATAGAATAACTTTAAAAAAAAAAACCAAAAGAATCACAAAAAAGATCACATAAAAAACATAACCAAAATAATGAAACAAAAAAAAAGTAAATAATTGAAAGAAAAGCAACTTACAGATAAACAACGTGCAATCTTTTCCCTATCACGAAGGTATTTAGTTGCATGTTTACTCAAGTATGTAAAAGTCTGATCCGCCTTATTACGACGCTCATAAAACCATCTTTGTAAAAGGGATCTGAAATGCTCAATTAAAGCTTCAACAGGATACTCCCTAGCATTCACTAAGACATTATTCAACGACTCAGAGATATTAGTCTTCATGACATCATATCTCTTCCTCTCAAAGTGAGCATGTGCCCACTTTTCAACTCCTACTTGCAGCAAATAATTTTGAATAGCTGGTCGAACTGCCTCCAATTGATGCATGAAGTAACCAAAGTCTTCCTTACGGTATGCCTTGGCACAACGATAGAATATAACATCCACATGCACACCTTTAAAATTTGAATTCAAATTTCTAAGTAAATGCTACATACAAAATCCATGAGATGAATCTGGAAATACCTTTTCAACTGCTTTAGGGATACTACTCTTTCGGTCAGAAACAATAACAAGCTCTTCACGAGTTCCGATGGCCTCCTTAAGCCTTTCAAAAAACCATTCCCACGAGGAGTCATTCTCCGAATCAACAATTGCAAAACCAAGCGGAAAAATATGATTATCAGCATCTAAAACTGCAGAGAGAAGCAAGGTCCCAGAAAACTCATTCTTCAAAAAAGTGCCATCAATTGAGATCACAGGCCTACAATGGCGCCAACCATGAATAGAAGCCCCCAAGCACAAAAAAAAAATACTTGAACCGCCCATCATTGTCAAGCTCATAAGAAGTCACAGATCCTACAAAGAAAAAACAAAAAAAAAATTTAAAATAACTATTAGTCACGGAGAAATTAAACTCTTGTCAGTGAATTAAACATTTAAAATAACCCACGTTACATATAAATGTTATGTAACTAATAACTATATCATGCATAAACTGTACAAATAGACAAAACCATAAGCATAACACATAAAAATAAAAATCATTAGGATTACTCTCCTTGAAAATATTGCACAGAAAAGGAATGGATGCATACGACTCCATTGCACTTCCTCTCATTGATGCTAACGCATATCGGCGAGCCATTCGCGTTTTGTAGTAACTAATCTCAACACCATGCTTACCATGCATTATATACCTCAAATCATTAGGACGCAAACGGTCTGCATGCCCAATGCTAAAATCGCCCTTTAAAAACTCTGAAACAATACGACTATTTGCTTGACGATGCTCAGCACTAGCAACATCAAGTGAACAAGTATGTTCCTTAATATACTTCTTCACTGCCCAAACATTACCATTTGAAACCTTAGCAGCACGCATCTTCCAAGTACAACTCTTATTTTTACAAACCAAAACATAAAATGAATTATTAGATCTTTCAGATTTAAATTCAAAATGCCTCCTAATAGCAATTACATGCATGAATTTCTTGAGAACCGACTTGCTCATGAATTGATTGCCTACATTCACATCAAACGACATAGGTAACTTTGAAATATCCAAATCTTCAATCAAAAAATTATTCATCGCAACATCAATATCATCTTCAAATTGACAAACGGAACCATCAACATTAGAAGATGACGCCTCATCTCTTGAACTAATAAAACAAGATGAAGAAGAAATAGATCCCACTGCACTAACGGAGCCACTAACAAAATCTATTACCAACGGGAATCCAAGAGCTTCCTTACTGTGTCGAACCAAGTTTAAAAACAACTTAACATCATCATCCCTCTTAAGGTCCGAAACAATTTTAATTAGGTCCTTCAACTTCCTTCCCACAAAAAGTAATAAAGAATGAACACCAGCATTAAAACCAAACAACTCAAGATTCAGCTCCTCACATAAACACTCCTGTAAAAACTTCAAAGAAGCATCCTCTGGAATAAAAACTGAGTGAAAACCAAAATTTGTATATTGATTTTCTAGACTCCATTTTCCCCTATAAGCAACAATGACTGAAACAGATTGCATGCCTACAAACATATTGCAGGAACACTGTCACGTTAAAGTACATAACCGGACAAGTTATATAAAAAAATCTCTCAATTATGGACCATAACTCATCTAGTTATGTTCCATAACCGCACAAGTTATAACAAAAACTGTCATGACTGAAACAAATTGAAAACAAACCAAAAAAAATGCAAAACGAAGAATCGACCGGAAAATGAAATTACAACAAAAACGAAATTACAAAAAAAAAAAATAGAAATGAAAAATGCCAAAACATGTTGTTCCGTAAAAATCGACCGGAAAACAGCAAAAAACAAAGGATTAACGGACAAAGAAAGAAAACAAACCGAAAAAATGCAAAATATGAAAACGAAAATACAACAAAAAAAACTAGAACCTGGTAAAGCACCGGAACAGCTGCTCAAATCCAAACGAGAACAAGAACTACCGACCGACGAACCTGTTGATCCACCGACGATTCACCGACAAACAAATGGAAAACCGATGATCCACCGACGATCCACCGATGAGAGACAAAATCCGAGCGCAGTTACGAGAGAGAGAGAGCTGCGAGAAGCTAGAGAGAGAGAGAGATCTGCGACAGAGAGAGAGAGAGAAAGACAGAGACGATCGAAAGAAACAAAGGAAAAAAAAGGGTAAATTTGGAAATTTAAAAATTATGGCCTATTAATTTTCAATACTAAAAATTGACCTATATGCTTCCTTAAGGTTTTAAAATTGGCATATTCTCTACTATTTCCCTTAAACTTAAGTGCATGGGCGAATCAAGAGTTGCTGTCCTATATTTTTTATTTCGATGGCTATCTTTTTAATAAAATTTTGATACATTGTAAATTATTTAAGTATATTTAGTATTTTGTCTTTAATTATGCAGTAGATTTCTAAAATTTAGACGACATAATAAATAATTAGTGTAGAAATAACCACAAAGATAAGAAAATACGGACAGGTCTCGTTCACTTCGCGGATTTGAGTTTTTAATTTGAGTTAAGATGTGGCATTTTCTAAGAGTTTTTAATTGTATCAAAAAAAGTTAAATATAAAATTTTATGAGTGTTTTTAACTGTAGAAACCTAAAATTAAAAATTTGAATAAGTGAAATAAACAAGACCTAAATTTAGACTCGTACATGCACAAGTCATAAAGGGACCCTTTAGAACAAGCTAAGCATTGACCAAAGTGCACTTGAAGACCAAAATTACTAGATCTTAAACAGTACCATAATGCATGCCTTGTATCCTCCAATCCTTCTCAGCATCTTCGGCGATATACATGATAAATGAGTTACTGAACATTTTACACCATGTTTTAAGTTTATTTAAAAAATATACTCTTAATTTTTTATCTTATTAAATATATACCGTCACGTTATATTTAATACTATTTCTCAGTCAACATTAATTTTGACTTAAAAAATGGACAAAATACCCTTAAATTTTAAAAGTGAAAAAAACAAAATAAAAAACCAAAAAACTTGCCCCTTCTTGATGAACGTTTATCAAACATCTCCTCGGTGTTCGTGAGCATGATATATTAGGATTCTTTTATACTGCCAGGAGAAATATGTTTAGTAAGGAGATACGATAAATTGTGAAATTTTATGTTAAAATTTATAAATTTAAATAATAAAGTTATAAAAGTTACGATAATTTATACTTTACGTTAAAATTTATAAACCTGAACGATTTATCATAAAATTTAAATTTTTACAAATTATCATTTGAGTTTATAATTTCATCGTTTGAGTTTATAAGTTTTGACGTAAAATTTTATAAATTATCATATCTCCCGGTACGGTGCTAAGAAAAAGTGTCATTAACAGCATAAAATGACCCCTTCTTTTATTAACTATTTATTCTTAAGGACATAAATTTTAACAATTTTCTATTTGCACTTAATTGAATAAATGTAATATTATTTTATTTCTATCGGTGCTGTTAAATTTATTTTATACTATTAATAATTTATAAATTATTTTTATAATTTGTAAGTTATTGTTTTATAATAATATTAAAATTTTGTGTACTAACATAAATTATAGAGTTGGAAAACGGTTAATTTTTAAAGTTAAAAACTTGACTAAAAAGAGAGCCACGTGTTTGAAATGGTGTTAGTGGAAGTAGCAGTAGTAAAGAAAAGAATCTCATCATCAGCTCATCATCAGCTCATCTTCTTCTGAGTTCCGAAGGGAGAGAGAAAGAGAGAGAGAGAGAGAGAGAGAGAGAGACGATCGTTTCCTGCAACAATTTTGAAAGAAAGGATGACGAGCACCAGAATTCAATTTCAACCAACGGCTTCAGCGCTCTCCTCCACAATCAAACACCACTTCCGTCCCCTACCCCTCCGAAACGCCGTCGTCTTCAGACCCACACGTACTAGCAATGGTTACGGTTATGGCTATGGTGGAACCACTACAAGCAGAAGTAGAAGAGGCCTTTCCGTTTCAATGTCGTCTGCTTCTACCACTCCTACTCCCTTGGAAGTCTTGGTCAAAGCTTCCGTTACTTTCCCCGACAAGCTCGGCGACTGTAAGACCATACTTCTCACTCTCACTCTCTCTTTCTGTTTGGTTCTTGAGAAAAAATAAAATAAAATTTTTTTCCTACCGAAGGAAGCGTTTCGAGAAATTTTGACGGTAACAAACTCTTTTTTCCTTTTCCCTTTGGTTTCTCGTAAAACAAAAAAAAAATGTGGTGAAGTTGGGAAGAATTTCGGTCTTTTGTCCTGTTTGCTTCTCGAGAAAAAAAAATTGATGAAATTTTTTTTTTTTTTTTTTTTTTTTTTTTTTTTTTTTTTGTGTGTGTATTTTTGTTCTATACTTAAGTTTCAAACAAGCGTTGTAGTCTTATTTGTTCTATTTTGACCCCATTAGTAAGTGCAGTTCATAATTTAGGCTTTTAAAATTTTTTTAATTAGATTACGCAAATATGTAATTGGTTACTGAAATTTGGGCTACATATGTGATTATCTTTATGCAGGGGAAAAAAAAAATTTCAGAGGATTGATCAAAATTGAGGGGAAAGTAAAAGATTAATGAAAATCCACAAATAATAACACGTTAAAGTGGTTTGCTAACTACATAAACAAGTTGTCAAAAATTGTAAAGAGGATTGAAAGATTAAGAATCTAGTAAGGAAGAATGAAATGAGTTTTCAATCATAGAGGTGTTATTGATAATAGAATGGGTCTCATATTTGTGTTCATCTGCTTCTAGTCCCTAGTTAGAGTTTGCTGTTTGAGTTGAAAAACAAATTTGTGTTTTAAGAGGTTATGATACTTTTTAAAGTTAATGAGACTTATCAGGCACGATTTTTAAAGAACTTAGCATTATTCTTTCTATCTGATATAGGTCCCTTTTGCCAAAGGGTATTGCTGACTCTAGAGGAAAAGCATCTTCCTTATGACCTAAAGTTGGTTGACTTGGGTAACAAGCCAGAATGGTGACTACTCGATGCCCTTTTTTTGGATTCGTTGTTCACTAATTTCATGCCTTCTGCATGTTTCTCTCACAAGCAATGTTTTGTTTGTTACCTGATTGTTTCTTTTCAAATTCTTGTTTTTTGTATCTAGGTTTTTAAAGATCAATGCAGATGGTAAAGTTCCTGTTATAAAACTTGATGAGAAGTGGATTGCAGATTCAGATGTAATCACGCAATCATTGGAAGAAAAGTACCCAGAGCCACCTTTGGACACCCCACCTGAGAAGGCTTCAGTGTATGTTCCATGTCCAGAAAAAGATGCATTCGTTTTACCTTGTATACAGACATGTGTTAGTAATATAGGATGATAAGAAAGAAGGAGAATAGGAGAGAGAAATAAATAGTAAAATTAAAGCATATAATCTCCATCAACCATGTTGAAGCGACAGAATCATCAATCAACACATTACTAAAGCTATGTGACATAATCATCAATTAACTTTTCTAGATTTTATGTTTAAGGGTTATATAATGTTCTGACCTTTAACTTTTACTAATTCATGCAAGCAGCAAAAGAAGAACTTAATGTTAAGGAGTTATACAGTGCAGCGACTTTAGTTCCTACTACTTGACGCAATCCATTAACATGGTTGTTATAGCAGAGCAAAAATAGTAGTACTCTGCAAATTTTAAGCATCTATGGCTAGTCGTTTAAAAATTTCCTAATTGCTAAGAAATATATTTTTGGGAAAGGTGTTCCATTGATTTATTTGTTTGTTTATTATTTTGTAGCGGGTCAAAGATCTTCTCAACAGTTATTGGCTTTCTTAAAAGCAAAGACCCCAATGATGCAACAGAGCAAGCATTACTCCGCGAGCTAAGTGCTTTCAATGATTATCTCAAAGACAATGTGAGGCATCTATCCTTTTTCTAGTCTCCCAGATATTCGGTTCCTTCACATGGAGAAAAGGATTATCAATAACCTCTGAATTCTGTCAGTTGCCTTTTATTTATATCTTCATTACCTAGTCAAAACTGGTTTTCATAAGATTCATTGTCGATTTAGAAAGAAACGGCAAGTTATTCCTTCTTGCGATGATGTTTATTATGCACCAAGAATGCTTATTTGACTCTGGCAGTCCCCTAATGTGTCAATTTGAAAATTTTCCTATTTGGATTTTATCAGCAAAATCTCGGCTGAAAATTAGATATGTCTTCGGAATCAATCAACTTATAAGGCCATAAATTTTTTTATGCTTCATTTTACTGAAACTTATATATATACTCTTGGATAATGTCTCCAGAATTAAGAGAAATCAACATATACCGAATAGTGAAGAGGGTGAACTTCAAAATATTTGCATCAATATTTTACCAGTAGATGGAAAAAACTGCTTAAATCCTTTTCGCTTTATACCGAACTACATTCGTGCTGCTCATACTGGAGCTTTATATGTATTTTTCGTCTTCTGGATTTGATCTGTTCTTGTATTAGCACACGTAGATAAAGCAAATGAATTTGTTAACACCTCCAAATAATTTCATTGTTTTGACTTTATTTTCTTTCTTGAAGGGTCCTTTTGTCAATGGGAAAGATGTTTCTGCTGTAGATTTGTCACTCGGACCCAAGTTGTATCATCTAGAAATTGCTCTTGGGCATTATAAAAGTTGGTCAGTTCCAGATTCCCTTCCATACGTGAAATCTTATATGCAGGTATGGTCAATATGTGCTCAGCCATCTTTCATGATTGATGTGTACCCCATTACCATTGCTTATGAATATAACTTATATTGGTCTTTCCAGTTTCCTCTTTTCCGTAACCAGAATTGTGGTTTGCAAAATTTCTCTTTCTCCCATGAAAAAATTCCCACTATTAGCATTACTAGCAAATTTGCATGTTTGATGCATGTTAGTTGTTTCTGTTGTTACTTTGAAGTTTGACCTAGAAGTCGAAGTATGAATCCATCGTCAAAAATAATCCTCGTTCTCAACCTTGTAATTTGTTGGAACGTATGTTTGAGATTTGAATTTCTTGTTTGCTGCTTTACTTACGAGTAACTCAACTGTTGAAATGGTTCTTCTGACTTGTATGAATGATATACCTCAATGTTTATCATATAAGGCCTTGCGATCATCTCTTGGTTTAATCCCATACTAGTGTCAAGTCAAAAGCTTTTATATAAGTTCATATGAATCTCTATATCTGTATATCATATCCTTTTGTTGGATTGTTCTGAGTTTTTAATAACGTTGAAGTTGAATTTCTTTTATGCAGACAATTTTCTCAAAAGATTCATTTATTAAGACACGTGCACTACCAGAGGATGTTATTGCGGGTTGGCGTTCAAAGGTTTTGGGTTAAATTTGTGCATTGTGTTGTATTCCCTTTGCATGAGTTTCACTAAAAGAAAAAAAAAAAAAAAAAAAAAAACAGTAAATAGGTAATAAATTTGTTTGACAGGTATTGTTGCCTGAATTATAATCGAAATCTTTTCAAAAAAAAAAAAAAAAAAAAAAAAAAAAAAACAGTAAATAGGTAATAAATTTGTTTGACAGGTATTGTTGCCTGAATTATAATCGAAATCTGTATGTGCTATTAACTGTTGAATTGAATTCACGTTTCTGCATATATAATCGGCCATTCGGCCTTGTAGTTATAAGATTGCTCGATGTTGGATGAAAAACTTGAGAAAGAAAAAGAAAACTTTTATTTCGGAAGGTGAAACAATTTTATTTTATGGAAATAGTAGAAAACATGTCAATATGAAAAGCTTAAGAAAGTATATAGGCCAGTTTTTAGTTATAGAAATTAATAGGCCATAACTTGTCAAGTTATGGTTCATAACCAGATAAGTTATTGACAAATTTGTCAAGTTATGGTTCATAACCAGACAAGTTATGGACAAAAACAGTAATTTGGCATATTTATTAATTTATGTAAATTATTGACCTATTAATTTTAATTCATCTCAAATCTTGACATATTTTCCTCTTTTTCCTTTTATTTTATTTTATTTTTTTGATGGACAAGACACCAAAGAAACAAAACACCAACACGGATTCCGTCTGATATGACAATCTTTATTTGCTGTTAGAAATTGCGGTTGAATATCTAGAGCTATTTGCAATCGATAAACCCCTTTAGCTGAATGGCATCATGAGGCAGCTTATCCGCCATCTGTCTTTGATGAACGATTAACAAGCCTGCCTAATAAAAATCTCTCTTGCCTTGATTAGTACTATTTAAGCTAACAATAGCATTAAGAGTGGCAATTTAGATCAGGACAAAACTCAAAATCCGCAGAGTTTGCGGGTTTTGACACAATTAACACGATTAATAAATAGGTTGAGTTCGAGTTGACTTTTGTTTCTATACCGTATTAGTTTTAGCATTTTCCCCATGAACTTCAATAACTCTTGCAAGTTACCCATTTTATTAAATTCGTACTTATGCAATTGTTGTTGGCCACCATTGATGATCCCCAAAGTTTATTAGGTCAAGCAAATTAAGGAGAAAGCTAGGTATAATAGAAAAAACGACAGCCGCTGTGTAATTTGTACTTTCGCGAGACTATATGAGAAGTTAAAAGAGTAATTATTTATCAAACTATTTAACAACACTTATTATTTGTGCAAATAGATGTTAATTTTGTTAAAAATTTTAACATAAAGAGTTCTTTTGTTAATTTTTGTATTTGACGTGACATTTTCTGTTAATAATTTAACAAAAAGAGAAAATTTACAAGAATTAGAGAGAGGGGGAGGGAGAGAGAGAGGGAGAGAGAAAATTTACAAGAATTATAGAGAGAAAGAGAGGGAGAGAGAGAGGGAGTGTAACGCCCTCCGGAATTAAACTTGTTTAATTATGATAATTGTGGTTTATTAGTGTGCATAAATTAATTTTCTTAATTAATCATGAATTTTTAAATTTATTCTTAGTATTTGCAATTTCACCCCTATTTGTTTTATTTATTTTTCCTTAATATTTTTCCCAATTTTCTTTTCCTTCTATTTCTCCTTTTCTTTTTCCTCATTTCTTTTTCCTTTCCCTTCCTCACGTTACTCTCTCTCTCCCTCTCTTGATCTCCCGAGCTCTCTCCCTCACACTCTCTCTCCCTCTCTCGCGCTCTCTCTCTCTCTCTCTCTCTCTCTCTCTCTCTCTTCCTCTCCCGTTCATCTCTCCCTCTCTCCCTCTCAAAGTTTTCCTTCTCAAGGGCCGGATTTAAACCAAAAACAGAGATTTCTAAAAGATTTTTAACATCAAAGCTTTGATCGAGGTAAAACTCTTTGAAACTTACTTTAAATTTTCAGATTTAGCTTTGTGGAACTCGTTTTAGTCGAGTTTGGTGATTTTTGGTTTAAATTTTGTTTTCAAATGGAATCCGAATGGGATTTGGTGAAACCTTGATAAAAATTGGGGGTTTTTGATTCTTTAGACCCCATTTGTTGATTTGAAACTGGATCTATACATTTCCCTTGAGAATATGTCGAAATCAGACCCAAAATTTCAGGTTTTGGCTTTATTCCTCGCGAATCGGCCATTGTTGGCCCTGGAATTCTTCCCCACCGGTCAACCGGTCCGGTCGACCGGTCACCCTTCCATAGGTCGACCGGTCACCTCTCCACCGGTGTTACACTCCTCTGTCACCGGTCGACCGGTTCCCACTGAAACCGACCCTAAATAGTCCTAAAACCCTGTTTTGACCACGAAATTCGATGTGGGATTGACCTAACCTTATTTGAGAACTCAAAATTAGTGGATTAGCCACATGAATCCTTGTTTTCCATTCGATTCTCTGGAATAAATTTCCATTGTCAAAGAATCATGATTTGAATTAAGAATTGTTTATGAACATTGATTTTGAACTATGGCACACTAATATGAGTCAATTGCATCTAATTAAATGAGAATGTTTGATGAGAAGGGTCAAACTCTAAATTGTTGATTTTGATGGGAAAGATAGTGGCACGATTGGAATTGGAGCCTCAAAGGAAAGCGGAGACTAGGAGGACAGAAAGCTAAACCAAGTTTGATATCCAACAAGTAGCATATTCTTGTCCATATCCTTGTTAGTCTTACTTTAAATGGTTTTAGCCAATGAAAATGTTTTAGAACAAAACATGATTAAAGAAAATGATTTTAAAGAAATAGCATGAGAATGCTATTAAGTTTTCCAATGATTTTGGAAATGAGATTTCAAAGCGCATCATTTTTTAAAATGAAATATTTTAAGGAATGATACAATGTATGGTGGCCACAGAGATCGGGATGTGAGAATCGCATCCTTGGGGGCAGGTCCCGAAACTCGTACGGATCCACTTCTTGTTTAGTGGAATTATGGCTCTGCACTTTTCATAGATAGACATTTTTACCGCTTCTTGTTTAGTGGTATGATGAGCTGTACACTTTCATTATACAGATATTTTATACTGTAAGTATTTCCTTTTCTAAAAAGGGATGATCGGTTCCTGGTGTATATCTTCAGACCGTGAGTATCTTTATTTTAAATGCTTTATAAAATTATATCCTACTGGGTCTTTCGCTCACCTTTCTTATTTTCAAATGTATTAAACCCCTCCAGGCGACGCGAGGAGTAGTGCGGAGCAGGTAGTTACTACCGGTGACGTGGACTTGACCTCGAAAAGTGAAGAGTTGTCTTTACTCTTATCTTTTATTTCAAGGCATGTATAAAAGATTATAGATTGTAAACTTAAATATTACTAGACTATGGTTGATGTCACATTTACTCTTGTTTATATTCATGTATGCTAAACACCTGTGGGAATTCCTGACTTGATACTAGAGATGTGATTTTAAACTGGTTTGGTTAGAAATTTCACTACCGTTCTTGAAATTGAATTTCTCCTGAATGAAAAGGGGCTTGTTTAGAAATACCTGGATGTTTTGGATTTGAAAGAAATTGAAATATTTGCTAATCTCTCTCTCAAACAGGTTTAAGTTTCTAAACGAGTCTCCACGTCACTAACCCCGGTTTAGGGACGTGACAAGACTTGGTATCAGAGCCCTTAGTTTAAAACCTTAGGGTTTGGAATTATGCATACATGAATGACATCAGAAAACCACTAAAACAGTCTAGCTTTCTTTTGAGATAAAAGAATGCCGCCGCGCCGTAGAAACCCTAATCCACCGGCGATGCCGAATGAGCAATTCATGGAAGCCATGTACGCCGCCTTCCAGGGGATGGCTACTAGAGCCCAAAATGAACGTCCTGCGGAGGACAAAAAACAGAACTACTTCCGTGAGTACAAGCATAGTTCAATTCCTGCATTCACTAGCGCGGGTGGACCCCAGGAAGCCGAGTATTGGTTCGAATCGGTGTCTAAGCATCTAAGTACCATGAGAGTACCGAATGAGTATTAGGTGGAGTTCGCAGCTTTGGTGGAAGCATATCCGGCGAATGCATGATGTAGAGGGAATGACTTGGGAACAATTCGAAGCGCTCTTTAATGAGCAATTCTTTCCCCAAAGTTATCAAGATGAAAAGGCCATGGAATTCATGGGCCTACAGCAAGGGGATATAACAGTGAGGGAATACGAAGCTAGGTTCAATGAACTGTCCCGTTTTGCTCCTTCCTTGATTGAATCGGAGCGCATGAAATGCCTAAAGTTCGAGAAAGGTCTTAAGAGTGTGATCCGGAAATCAGTGGTAGCTTTAAGGCATCAAGTCTACAGTGACTTGGTTGCAACATCCATCTCTGTTGAACAATAGCACATCGCCTTCCTCCAGGATCGAACAGCTTCAGGGAAAACTTCAAGAGGACCTCAAAGGAATAACAGAAAAAGTCGTGATCAAAGGCAAGGTAGTGGGGTAGTGCCTAGTGGTAGCAGTGGTTCTTCGGGAAGTGGAAAGAGGGGACCCTATAGCTTTAAGTGCCACCATTGTAGGGAGCTAGGGCATATCAAGAGGAACTGTCCTATCAGGAGCCAACAGATGAACCAACAGGCCCAGCAATCACCGCAGAATCAAGGGGGTGTTGCTCCTAGTCAAGATAGACTTCCACAGTTCACGCCTTTCTATCAGCCCCAGTTGCCTGCCCAAATGCCAATTTCTCTTGCACCGATCTTCCGTCCGCCGAACTACTCTTATTTCTGACCACAAGCTTCCGTATCAGTACAGTCTACCCCAACGCAGCAACAGTATAGGCCTGGAAACTAGAGACCTAACAACAATGAGAGAGGAAAAGGAAAAGCACCGGGGCAGATGCATACCATGGCCGGAGGAAGTTTTGGAGCTCATGCCAGAAACCCAGTCGTTGAGGGTATGGTACCTATCTCTCACTCTTTTGCACGAGTTTTGTTCGACACTGGTGCTACGCACTCTTTTGTTTCCACTACTTTTGTGAAAATTTTGGGTTTGAAACCCGATGACTTAGAGACTTCAATGTTTATAAGTTCTCCATTGGGACGTGTGGAGGTGACTAGTATATGTAGGTCATGTGTGATCACGATTGGAAGTGAGAAATTAAAGGCAGATTTGATCATCCTTCCCATTAATCAGTTTGATGTGGTGCTTGGAATGGATTGGTTGTCATGATATGAGGCGATTGTTGATTGCCACCGTATGAGAGTTACCTTGACTACCGGTTTTGGCACGATAGTAACGTATCAGGGAGGTGTTAACCCAGTTACAGAAGAAAGACTACTGAGGCATAGTGTCGGAGGACAGCGGAATTTAGCTTGTTTCTCATTCCTTTCGGCATTAGAGGGTGAATCCGGTATCGCCGGGGAGAATGTTGAGGTCTCCGTGGTCGATGAATATGCGGATGTATTTCCTGATGGGTTGCCTGGTTTACCGCCTGACCGGGAGATCGAGTTTTGCATCGACTTACTTCCGGAAACGACTCTGATTTCAATTGCTCCGTATTGAATGGCGCCTGCGGAGATGAAAGAGCTAAGAAAACAGCTCGGAGAGTTGACAGAAAAGGGATTCATTAGGAACAGCACTTCCCCTTGGGGTGCACCTATCTTGTTTGTGAAAAAGCACGACGGATCCCTTCGGTTGTGCATAGACTACCGACAGTTGAATAGGGTTAGCATGAAGAACAAGTACCTATTGTCGAGGATCGATGAGTTGTTCGATCAACTGGGAGGATCACGATATTACTCAAAAATTGACTTGAGATCCGGGTATCATCAGTTGAAGATTAGGGAAGATGATATTTTAAAAACAGCTTTCAGGACTCGCTATGGGCATTATGAGTTCTTAGTAATGCCTTTTGGATTGACGAATGCTCCTGCCGCGTTTATGGATTTGATGAATCGAGTCTTCCGCCCATATTTAGACCAGTTTGTGATAGTCTTCATTGACGACATCCTGGTTTATTCAAAGACTTTGGAAGAGTATGAACAACATCTGAGGATCGTTCTCCAGACTCTTCGAGAACACCATCTTTATGCAAAGAAGGAGAAATGTGATTTTTGGTTGACAGAAGTCAAGTTCCTTGGACATGTTATATCTGGACAAGGAATTTCAGTGGATCCCGCAAAGATTGAAACGGTGCTACAATGGGAACGACCGAAGAACGTAGCCGAAATTCGAAGCTTCCTAGGACTTACGGGGTATTATCGACGATTTGTAAAGGATTTCTCGAGTGTTGCTGCTCCAATGACTCGGTTGACTAAAAAGGAAGTCAGGTTTGAAGGGGATGCCGATTGTGAACATGCATTCCAAGAACTGAGGACTAGGCTAACCAGTACACCGATTCTGACGATTCCTAATAGCGATGAGCCGTACGAGGTGTATTCTGATGCATCAAGATGAGGACTTGGGTGTGTTTTGATGCAAAATGGATATGTTGTGGCCTATGCATCTCGTCAACTGAAGCCACATGAGCAGAACTACCCTACGCATGATCTAGAGTTAGCAGCTGTGATTTTTGCTCTCAAAATATGGAGATGCTACCTCTATGGAGTAAAATTCCAAATCTTCTCCGATCATAAGAGTCTAAAGTATCTGTTCACTCAGAAGGACTTAAATCTGAGACAGAGAAGATGGATGGAATATATGGAGGATTATGACTTCACCTTGCAGGATCATCCTGGAAAAGCCAACGTGGTAGCAGACGCTCTCAGCAGAAACACTCCAGGAATTCTAGCATCTTTGGCATTGGAAGATTGGAAACGGAGTGAAATTGTAGGTGACTATGATCTTCAGTATTATGAGGATTCTAACCAAGCTATGGTGTACAACTTGGTTTCAACGCCCATTCTTATACAGCAAGGCAAGCAGAACCAATGGCAGGATTCGCATCTTCAAGGAATTTGGACTCGAGTTTAGAATGGAGAAAAACTGGACGAATTGAATATTCGGGAAGATGGAACGCTCTACTTCAGGAATCGCCTTGCCGTTCCTCAAGTGGATGAGATAAAGAAGATAATTCTTCACGAGGCTCACAAATCGAGGTTCGCTATTCACCCTGGGAGTACCAAGATGTATCAAGACCTCAAAAGACAGTATTGGTGGAGGGGTATGAAGAATGATGTTCGCCAATACATGTCAGAATGTGCGACTTGTCTTCGAGTCAAGGCTGAACATCGGAAACCTGCTGGGTAACTGCAGCCTCTTCCTGTTCCTAGATGGAAGTGGGAACACATTACGATGGATTTTCTAATGGGATTGCCAAGGACTGAACATCGACATGATGCCATATGCGTCGTTGTGGATAGGTTAACGAAGTCCGGACACTTCATTCCCTTTCGTGCGACTTATTTCAGGAAAGTTCTAGCAGAGTTGTATCTGGAGCACGTTGTCAAACTTCACGGAGTTCCGTTGTCTATCACATCGGATCGTGACACTCGTTTCAACGCTAGATATTGGAGAAGTTTCCAAGAAGCCATGGGAACCGAACTGAATTTCAGCACCGCATTTCATCCTCAGACCGACGGACAATCTGAGAGAGTTATTCAGATTTTGGAGGACATGCTTCGTGCTTGCATTCTAGATTTTGGTGGAAACTGGAAGAAGTATATTCATTTAGCTGAGTTCGCCTACAACAACAGTTATCAGAGTAGCATTAGGATGGGACCATTCGAGGCGTTGTATGGCAGACCTTGCAGATCGCCAGTTTGTTGGCTTGTGTCAGAAGATCGACTGACCCTTGGACCGGATGTTATCCAAGAGAATAATGCGAAAATAGCCGTGGTTCGAGAACGACTGTTAACGGCTCAGAGTCATCAGAAGAGTTATGCTGACAGGAGGCGTAGACCCTTAGAGTTCTCAGAGGGCGATTTTGTCTTGTTAAGAGTCTCACCGCGCAAAGGAGTTACTCGTTTTGGTGTGAAAGGGAAACTCGCGCCGATGTACATCGGGCCATTTCAGATCACACAACGGGTTGGTGTCGTTGCTTACCGCCTTGAACTTCCTCCAGAATTGTCTCACGTGCACAATGTGTACCATGTTTCTATGCTTCAGAAGTGTCAACCCGATCCAGAAGCCATTGTGCAATGGTATGACGTGCTGATCCAGTATGACACGACTTACGAGGAAACACCCGTACATATTCTTGACCGGAAGATGAAAAGCCTACGTCAACGTGAGATACCATTGGTGAAGGTGTTGTGGCAACACCATGGCCTTGAGGAAGCAACGTGGGAATTGGAAACGACAATGCAGGAATGATATCCATATATGTTCATATCGTGAGGTAACTTTCAATTTCAGGGACGAAATTTCTTAAAGGGTTGAATGTAACGCCCTCTGAAATTAAACTTGTTTAATTATGATAATTGTGGTTTATTAGTGTGCCTAAATTGATTTTCTTAATTAATCATGAACTTTTAAATTTATTCTTAGTATTTCCAATTTCACCCATATTTGTTTTATTTATTTTTTCTTAATATTTTTCCCAATTTTCTTTTCCTTTTATTTCTCCTTTTCTTTTTCCTTATTTCTTTTTCCTTTCCCTTCCTCACGTTACTCTCTCTCTCCCTCTCTTGATCTCCCGACCTCTCTCCCTCACACACTCTCTCTCTATCTCGAGCTCTCTCTCTCTTTCTTTCTCTCTTCCTCTCTCGTTCATCTCTCCTTCTCTCTCTCAAAGTTTTACTTCCCAAGGGCTGGATTTAGACCAAAAATGGAGATTTCTAAGAGATTTTTAACATAAAAGCTTTGATCGAGGTAAAACTCTTTGAAACTTACTTTAGATTTTCGGATTTAGCTTTGTGGAACTCGTTTTAGTCGAGTTTGGTGATTTTTGGTTTAAATTTTATTTTCGAATGGAATCTGAATGGGATTTGGTGAAACCTTGATGAAAATTGGGGGTTTTTTATTCTTTGGACCCCATTTGTTGATTTGAAACTGGATCTATACATTTCCCTTGAGAATATGTCGAAATCAGACCTAAAATTTGCAAGTTTTGGCTTTCTTACTCGTGAATCGGCCATTGTTGGCCCTGGAATTCTTCCCCACCGGTTGACCGGTCCGATCGACCGGTCACCCTTCCATAGGTCGACCAATCTAGTCAACCGGTCACCTCTCCACCGGCTGACCGGTGGAGTTACACTCCTCTATCACCGGTCGACCGGTTCCTACTGAAACTGACCATAAACAGTCCTAAAACCCTGTTTTGACCACGAAATTCGATGTGGGATTGACCTAACCTCATTTGAGAACTCAAAATGAGTGGATTAGCCACATGAATCCTTGTTTTCCATTCGATTCTCCAGAATAAATTTCCATTGTCAAAGAATCATGATTTGAATTAAGAATTGTTTATGAACATTGATTTTGAACTATGGCACACTAATATGAGACAATTGCATCTAATTAAACGAGAATGTTTGATAAGAAGGGTCAAACTCTAAATTGTTGATTTTGATGGGAAAGATAGTGGCACGATTGGAATTGGAGCCTCAAAGGAAAGCGGAGGCTAAGAGGACGGAAAGCTAAACCAGGTTTGATATCCAACATGTAGGATATTCTTGTCCATATCCTTGTTAGCCTTACTTTAAATGGTTTTAGCCAATGAAAATGTTTTAGAACAAAACATGATTAAAGAAAATGATTTTAAAGAAATAGCATGAGAATGCTATTAAGTTTTCCAATGATTTTGGAAATGAGATTTCAAAGCGCATCATTTCTTAAAATGAAATATTTTAAGGAATGATACAATGCATGGTGGCCACAGAGATCGGGATGTGGGAATCACATCCTTGGGGACAGGTCCCGAAACCTGTACGGATCCACTTCTTGTTTAGTGGAATTATAGCTTTGTACTTTTCATAGACAGACATTTTTACCGCTTCTTGTTTAGTGGTATGATGAGCTGCACACTTTCATTATACATATATTTTCTACTGTGAGTATTTCCTTTTCTAAAAAGGGATGATCGGTTCCTGGTGTATATCTTCAGACCGTGAGTACCTTTATTTTAAATGCTTTATAAAATTATATCCTACTGGGTCTTTCGCTCACCTTTCTTATTTTCAAATGTATTAAACCTCTCCAGGCGACGCGATGAATAGTGCGGAGTAGGTAGCTACTACCGGTGACGTGGACTTGACCTCGAAAAGTGAAGAGTTGTCTTTCCTCTTATCTTTTATTTCAAGGCATGTATAAAAGATTATAGATTGTAAACTTAAATATTACTAGACTGTGGTTGATGTCACATTTACTCTTGTTTATATTCATGTATGCTAAACACCTGTGGAAATTCCTGACTTGATACCAGGGACGTGGTTTTAAACTGGTTTGGTTAAAAATTCCACCACCGTTCTTGAAATTGAATTTCTCCTGAATGAAAAGGGGCTCGTTTGGAAATACCTGGATGTTTTGAATTTGAAAGAAATTGAAATATTTGCTAATCTCTCTCTCAAACAGGTTTAAGTTTCTAAATGAGCCTTCACGTCACTAACCCCGGTTTGGGGGCGTGACAGGGAGAGAAGGAGAGAGGAAGAGGGAGAGAGGGAGAGAGAGAGAGAGAAAATTTACAAGAATCAGAGAGAGAGAGAGAGAGAAAATTTACAAGAATTACAGAGAGAGGAAGAGAGAGAGAGGGAGAGAGGGAGAGAGAGAGAAGGAGAGAGGGAGAGAGAAAATTTACAAGAATTACAAAGAGAGAGAGAGAGGGAGAGTGAGAGTAGGGCTGTTCATGGGTTGGGTTGGTGCGGGGTAGGACTTTTTTTTTCCCGCCCCAAAGGGTACGGGTTGCACATATTTGGCCCCAACGATGTTAGAAAAATTTCACAACCCAACAATGTTCGGGTTGGGTTGGGGCGGTGCGGGGTGGGTTGGTGTTGGGAATGGTGTCCTAGAAGCATGAGATGTAATAGGATATTTATTATTTATTTAATAAAATAGTTTATTCATTATTTTATGTGCATATATTTATGAATATTTTGTGAATATCAATGAAAATTCCATGATTATTTATGTAACCTTAAACACTGTATATAAGTGTTATATACGAGAGGATAATGTTTAAGGATAATAATAAAAAAGCAATGTTCATAATGAATTTAATTAAAGTTCAGAATCTTTAATTAAAACATAATTAATACATGTCATTCCCATTTAGAATGTAACGGTGTTATCCGCACTGTTAATATATATGACGAGATATTGAATGAGTGTATTTCGCATAATGAGATTATGTGGAACAAGGACACAGACACAATATGAATTTCTAATAATTCCGTTAAGTATAGAAATTCTAATTGAGTCTACCGATGGTCATATATATGATGATCTTAATCCTGAGTTCTTAACAGACTCCTATTTATGGATTTGTGTCTTTTGATTTACTCGGTACGGATTCAGAGATCCTGAATCCTATTCCTTGTATTTTGGAGACATGATGAA
>NW_010366577.1:1314812-1338022 GCF_000414095.1 Morus notabilis | reverse complement strand
TATAAGTTAATGAGATTAATTTATTCGTGCATAAATTAATATAATCTATAGAGTATCTCAAAAGTTTTATGAAAATTTTTGTTATACACGATCCGCCTCTTCCCCGCACCACCACGCTTCCGCATCCGGATTCGATCCGGAGACCAACAGTTGGGTGGTCGGTTTCAACATTCAAAAAATCAAAGACTTAAAGTTCAATATAATATTCAAACTTCATCATTAAATAGAAATAACAACCATCCTTATCAGTCTGGCGAGAGAGCACCGGAGAAAGTGAACAAGACGGCGGCCGAGAGAACTGAGCAATGAGGAGAGAGTTATGAGGGGGTTCACGGGAGGGAAAGAAGAGGGAAAACTGAAAAGGAAGAGGCAAGAAGAGGGGGTTCACGGGAGGGGAGACCGAGAATTAGATTGTGAACCCTAATGTTAGCGAGCCTAGGGTAGAACTTAGGCAGTTCGGCTTGGGCCGAAAGCTTGGGGGTTTGTTATGCGGGTTGGGTTGGGGATTGCGGGTTGTTATGGGCCCAACCCGCAATCCGCCCCAAACACTTCGGGCCAGAGGTATAATGAGCCGCAAATTTAAAAATAATGCTGCGGGTTACTTTTTTCGGCTTGGGTTGGGGCGGGGTGGGTTGGGTTTGCGGGGTTTATGAACAGCCCTAAGTGAGAGAGAGGGAGAGAGGGAGAGAGAGAGGGAGAGAGGGAGAGGGAGAGAGAGAGAGAGAGAGAATGGGAATAGTCAAATAAAGAGAATCGAATTGTGCGTGAGAGAGAGAGAATGGGAATAGTCGAATAGAGAATCGAGTTGTGCGTAGGCGTATAACTAGGAGTTTGACTAACAATCTCATAATAATATTTTCACACGACGCAAAGAATGCGACAATATAATTAATTCATCTATGGAAATCTATACACAAAAAAGGCAGTACATCTCCGGTAATTAATCTAAATTGAACAAATAAACTTTATCTTAGTTAATTCTTTCTGTAATTATCCTTCTAGTATTCGATTTATTTTTAATATTCAAAAAGTGAGTATCAAAATCAACTGTCGACTCTGAAAAACAGCAAAAGGTATGAATTTGATATAAATTTGAAATTCAGAGTATAATCTTGAGAATATCTAAAATACCAAGCATACTTTTCATGATAACTCAAAATACATGTATATAGTAGTAAATATTAGTTAAAAAAAAAGGAAAAATTTTTAAAACTGTATTTTCAAGCTGAGCTACAAAGGGTAAATGCATCAACTAGTGTTTGGTTACATATTTTTCAATAAGTTGTAAGGGTAAACTGATCAATTAAGGGATCAAAATCAATCATTAAGCTAGAATAGGTTCCAATTTGAAACTTAAAATACAACCTAGAGCACATTCAAAAAATAGCGTATACTTTTCAATGAACTTGAAATAAAAGAGAGTGAATTATTAAAAATGGATTCAAATTACAAAGTAAATATCTAAACCATGAGAATTTATTTAATAGGATAGAAAAGTATTTTATTCTCTCTTGAATTATCCAAACATTTATATAATAGGAAAAAAAATTATTTTTGAATTGTACAAATATTTATCAAATACTTATATAGTGCTTTCTTCTGCTATCGTTATATTTAAGTTAAATCATGTCTCATTGGCCTATATTATATTTAGTTAAATGTCATAGAAACTACTTGTTACTAATACTAATCCAAAGCAAAAAAAAAAAAAAAAACAAGGGTTTAATTACCGGATAGAAACAACAGGAAACTGTCGAATAACCTGTTACACGACATATTTACAGACGTAATAAAAACATATGAACGTATATAACAAGTATGAAAACTGAACGTGCTATTCAAAGGTATGAGAAATAAATTGCATTTATTTGTTTCTGAATTCCACATCGTTGTTCATATATAACATGTAAGATTATGATACAAGGAGAAAAGGAAATAAACAAAATAAGGCTCGTGTATTTATGACTATGACTAACAAAAGAAATAAATCTGAAGGACTAATTCAGCTCCACACTCGACAAAAAGTGGAGCTAACAGCATGAAGCTTAATTTTATAAATTACTCTGTGTCAATGGATTATTAGACTGCAATAATAGACAACGAGAATAGTAATAATGACAGAGTGAAGACAAAGTGAGTAGTATTATAGAGCGCCTATCAAAAGCTAGCTAATCTACCTGTGGCTTTTTTACTCTTTCCATGTTGCCATATGCTCGACCGAGGGCAGGAGTTTTCACTAAAACACTTCATTCTCCTAGACGAGCGGAAACTGATGTACCACCAGTCCTCCAAAATGCAGAAGCCATTGATCTGGGATGAGGCATATCCTGACTGGATGGAGCCTATTCAGTAACAAGAGCAGAGGACTTGAGTAAAGCTAGGCGGTTTTTGGTGAGAGTAATCTTCTCTTCTGTTTCAGCTGCTTTTTCTTGGACACCACGAACGATATCCTCGGGAGCTTTCTCTACAAACTGCACAAATCAACTAAGATGTTGGAAGAGGAACATGGTAGTCAAGACTCAAGATCAACTTCACATGAGGCTAACATGAGAAGAAAAGGAAACACAGTAATTCGTCTATCCTATCAACTCCACAATTTGGCTCATAACATTATTGCATGGTGTAGCAACCTTCATCCCGCGCTTTCAAGAAAGTGATGAAACAGTTTTGCAAAAACCATTTAGAAAATTTTCTTCCATAAAAACAAAAATGAACTAGAATTCTCTGCCCCTTTTTTTTTTAAATGTAAAAACTTTAGTTTTATCTAGGTCCGTGAAACATCTGACCATGTAATTACTGCATTAGATATCAAGGTTTCATGCTTGAACACGAGTATAAGATGCTAATACTTTAGGAGAACTGAGACGTGAAGCAAGTCCCTGATATTCTGTTTGCATCTTGGAAAGGCGCTTAGTAAGCCGCTCAACTTCGGCAGTAATATCAACCATGTCAGCAAGAGGAAGATACGCTTCCAGTCCTTCACCAGCTACTAGGTGGACTGATTGATCCGCATTCCCTGAAGTACAGCGCATCACATCCACCCAAAGAAATGGCTCAGCAGTTGATCACAAGAAAATGATGAATGGATATTAACATAGAAAAAATATGTAAAACCTCTCTTTCTGCGCCAAGATTACGTAAGAAGACATACCTGGAGGGGAATTTGTGAAATGCACGTTCTGTAAATCTAGCCGGGATAGAAGCGCTAGAACCTCCTTTTCTTTCTGCAAAAAAACAATACAACAACATGGAGTATTTAAAAAGGATACAAATTATAAGCAATTTATGAAGTGTCAAAAAACAAAGAAACCTTTGCATTAGATATCTCGTTCTTTATAAAATGATACGCTGACCATCCCATGTCATCGAAACAATCATTATTTTCTTTTAATTTTTAAAAAGATTCTTTAAATATCTAATGTTTGTTGTTCTTTTGCAAAAGTAAATACCCTTGGAAGGTTGAACTAGTTATAGACCACATTATTTTTTACCGATATATGAGTTTGATATCGAATTCATCTAGAGGCCTAACTATGGGCATTTTCTTTATAGCAATTAGTTTCAACCACTACCACGGAATGTGGACAGTTTTTTCTCTCTTTCAGACATAAATCCTATAAACTATGGGCATTTTCTTTATAGCAAAAATCTGTGGGTTACGTGTGGAGCATTTTGAAGGATAAACGTATTTGGAGAAGCTTGACACGTTGATGAACTCAAGTATATAGGATCCACGTTTTCCAAACAAGTAGTATGTACCAAATTATGTTAAAAACATGGCCTATACCCGTTATCTATCAGATGCCTCGCTGTTTTAACAATCTATTCATTTTGGAATATTGACAAAATGGGTGTCTGAAAGATCATGGGGAATAAATCACAAGATGTTCACAGTTGACTCCCAACATTCTGATACACACATCAGATATTAAGTGCCTACCTCTACTACTTTATACACTGAAAATAAATAAATATTATATGTGAGAAGAAACTTCAGTACAAGAAAATGCTAGGCCTGGCCCTTTTATTTTCTTGCAGACTGGACCTGTCCAGACAGCCTGATCTGAATCTAAGACCTAGCCATATTGGATACATCTACCTAACTCAAAGACAACAGAAGCGTGACTTTGGCTAGGCTCGGTAAAGGTGCTACCCAAGTTTTAAGGGTTGTTTGGTTGGAGGATTCGTACCCTGATTCGAATCATGGTTCATGGTTCGCTACAGTGTTTTCTCTCACAAAAAATACACGTAAATCGAAAATGGTTCTAATCTTATGATTCTAATCCATGAACCAAACATCTCCTTAATCTATAAAGAATAAGTGGACAGCACTTACAGATACGTATTGAATGACTTCATCATTTGCAACTACTGATGCTGATATACGCTTTGCTGGCTCAACAGAATATTCTGCTCGAGCATTCCGAATGGCTCTAGTCTGAGAATTATAAAGCAGCAAGATTTAAGATGTATTTACCACCACATGCTGCAACAAAAAGATATAAAAGTTTTCCAAGGGAAAGTTGGGTGAAGAGGTCTTGACAGAAAACCATGATGCTACATTCATCACTAACTCACCAATGCTTGTAAATTTTCGAACTTTTTTATGGAGTTCCCATCCCTTGGAAGTGAAGTCTGTGGCCACGGAGATACTATAAGAGCTTCTTGTCTGTTCGGAAGTGCCTGCATATAAATTGAAAGACATGAAGTTTTTGTTTCTTCAGAAAGTCAATAAATAAATAATGACGTTTAGCAATTTTCACACTTCGAGAATCAATTGGTTAAAGACATCTAGTTTCTGAAACACTTCTGGTTTGTTGTCCTTCCTCAATAAATTCCTAGCTTCTCACTAAACAAGAAAAGTTGAAGACACCTAATACCAAGAATGGAACAATGACTATTTAACTAGTGAAAATCGAATAATTACTGATCCATTTTACAGTTGCAAAAAGTTCATTCCCGGAAAAACTGTTAGAATCAGTAATTATGGTGTGCAGATTTTACAGCTTAGTAAATTAGGAGAAAACGTGTATTACAGCTGTGTATATTTCCTGTGATTATGGTTGTATATTCTGGTAGTGAATATCCTTGATTTACGGGAATTACGTCTTAAGAGAATTCCCTTTTATAGCCTAGTGTTTTCCTATATATTGCTGTACATTATTCAGTTAAATATATAAGAAATTTCCCCACTTTTTGTCATGGTATTAGAGCTGAATGCTTTCTGGGAATCCTTGTAAATTTTTGGCCTGCATTGCCGCATAAAAAGCTTCTGGAAAAAGGTTCCAGTTCTTTTTCCTTTTGGCCTAAATTGCCATTTCGTTTTCTTCTTTCAGTTATGTTTTTTCCAGCCCACTTTGCCAACTATTATAGAACGTTTTTTTTTTCTTTTTCAAATCTGTCCTCTTAAGCCCAGATTTCTTTCCACTTCTGTCCAAAATCATGTATGAAGTTTCTGAATCTACAAGCCAACAAGCCTCTAATCCGACAACAACAAATGAAATCATCAACACTGCAGCAGGAGAGATGTAGAATATTCAACCAGGTTGATGTCTGAATGGCAAAAACTATTTGAAGTGGTCTCAGTTTGTTCAAACCTTCTTAGGGAAGGGCAAACTTAGTGTAAATTTTCTAGAAAGAAACTTTCTTCTATTATTCAGGAATAGTAAAAAATAATACAGAATAAATAGGCTAAGGAAGAAACCTTATCTTCCTAAAAGAAACTATCCTAATTAAGGATAAACTCTATCCTAATTAAAGATAAACTCCAACTTTAGAAACCTTAACTCTAATGATAAACCCTTATCTAACCGACACTTAGTCATCTTCTTGGGACAAGACCTAAACCAGATGATCCGAAGTTCGTTGCGTGGGATGAAGAAGATTCCATGGTGATGACCTAGTTATGGAATTCGTCGATTCGATGATGCCAGAAGTCAGCGATACTTGCATGCTTTTGACAACAACAAGGGAGATTTGGAAGTATTGTAGGCAGACCTATTCTAAAGTCCGAGATGCTGCACAAATTATGATATTAAGACAAGAATCTCATCTACCAAACAAGGTAATTGCTCGGTCACTGAATATGCTCAGAGTTTACAAAACTTGTGGCAGGAGTTGGATCATTATCAGTGTATTGAGATGAAGTGCAATGATGATGCAGCCCTTCTTAAACGTTTTATTGAGAAAGAGAGAATTTACACCTTTCTCGCCGGATTGAACATTGAATTTGATCTTGTTCGAGTACAAGTTTTAGGAAAGGAAGAAATTCCTTCACTCATTGAAACAATTGCCATTATTCGTGGAGAAGAAGGGCGAAGAGGGGACATGCTGGAGACTCAATCAAAAGACGGTTCAGCCTTGGTTATAAAAGCTGCAAATCCTAAAGCTGTGAAATCAAACCAGCAACAGCCGAAAGCCTATTCCAGCGGAGTAGGAGGAAATAATGGGCTGCTAGAAGGATCAAGAGCAGGTAATAAAGACTCTCTATGGTGTACCTACTGCAAGAAGCCGCGACACAGCAGGGAGAGGTGCTGGAAACTCCATGGTAAGCCCTCAAATACTCAAAATACTTCTTGGACAGAGAAGCGTAATCAAGGAGGGGGACAAGGACAGGCAAATTTGACCTCGACACAATCAGTAAGAGAAGGAGAGTTCTCCTAGGAGCGATCCGAGTTCGATAAAGAAGAGATTGAGAAGTTGAGATATTTTCTGAGGTAATTAGAGAAACCTATAAGTGGTGCAGGTACATGTTCCTTGGCTGTTTCAGGTAATTCTCAGCCCTATGCACTTAGTGTGCCATTCTCAAAAGGAACTTGGGTTGTGGATTCCGGGGCTACATATCATATGACCCAATCTTCTCAGGGATTTGTTTCTTATAATCCTTGTCCTAGTAATAAGAAAAATGCTACTACTGATGGAACATTGGCTACAGTTACTGGTCGAGGGGATGTGGTCATAAATCAAAACTTTATTTTAAAAAATGTGTTGCATGTGCTGAAATTGTCAACCAGTTTAATTTTAATTCACAAACTCACAAAGAATTTGAACTGCATGGTGACGTTTTCTTCTTCACTTAATAAATTTCAGGACCAAAGTTCGAGGTCGCCGATTGGACTTGCTAGGGAGAGGAATGGGCTCTACTTTCTTGAGGAACCTGGTGGGCAAAATAGCACTAAGGATCTTATTCCGCTATTGTTGCTTTCTGAGACCATTAAAAATAAAGTATGGTTATATCATTTTCGTCTTGGTCATCCTTCCCTCGGAACTCTTAAAATAATGTTTCCTGGTTTGTTTAAAAGATTTGATGTGGGTGAATTTCATTGTGATGTTTGTCAACTTGCAAAACATAAGCGCATTTCTTTTCCAACAAGTAATACAAGAGCTTCAACACCCTTTATTCTAATTCACAGTGATGTTTGGTGACCTTTTACAGTCCATAATATCTATAGGGCGCGTTGGTGTATCTCATTTATTGACGATTGTACTCGAGTGTCATGGGTTTTTCTCTTAAACAAAAAACAGATGTTAGTTCCACCTTTCAGAATTTTTTCCACACAGTAAAAAATCAATTTGGGGTTGAGATAAAAAGAGTTTGATCCGATAATACTAAAGATTATTTTAATCAAGTGTTGTCGCCATTCTTCAAAGAAAAAGGAGTCATTCATGAGTCTTCATGCATCAGCACACCACAACAAAATGGAGTGGTAGAACAAAAAAATAGTCATCTTCGAGCTGTTACCCAAGCCTTTCTTTTCCAAAAAAATGTTCCAAAAAATTATTGGGGAGAAACTATCTTAATAGGTTACCCACTCGAGTTCTTGACAATAACAACCCCATGCAACTATTCTCAAAATTTTTCCCCGACTTTAAAACAACAAATCACCTAGTTCCTAGGGTCTTTGGGTGTACATCTTTTGTCCATATTCATTCGAACAACCGTGGTAAACTTGATCCAAGGACTCTGAAGTGTGTTTTTGTGGGATATTCTTCTACACAAAAGGGAATTAATGTTATCATCCTCCAACAAAACGGTTCTTTGTCTCTGTAGATGTTACATTTGTTAAAGTTGAGAATTACTTTCCAAATCCTTATCTTCAGGGGGAGACATCATTCATGGAAGATAAGGATAGAGATTTGTTTTTGCTTGGTCTTTCATCTTCCCCATCCTCACAAAATCATAATCCTTCGTCGTCAACCGTTTCCATTCCATCACCAAATGAGCTAGATTCAAGTACTCTGAGTCCAGCAGCAAAGGATAAACAGATTCAAAGTGCTACTCGCCCATTATAGGTATATTCAAGGAGGAAAGAACCCCTTGTTCATCCAATGCAGGTTCTTGATTCAAACCCAATCTCTGGTGCTGATAATGTTGAGGTACCTCCTAATCCTGAAGATCATGAAAGACATGTGCCTATTGTTGATGATTATGATCTTCATATTTCAATCAGAAAAGGTGTTAGGAATTATATTCAGCAGCCTGTATATCCATTGTCTCACTTTGTGTCATATGAAAAGCTGAGCAGCGGTCATAAAAGTTTTCTTATCCACCTCAACACTATTACTATCCCAAAAACTGCTCCGAAGCATTGGGAAGTAAAGAGTGGAAAGAAGCTATGATGGTTGAAATGGATGCACTTGAGAAGAACGAAACATGGGACTTGGTGGAAATGCCTCAAGGAAAGAAGCTAGTAGGATGCAAATGGGTCTTCACCGTGAAATACAAGGAAGATGGATTACTTGAATGCTAGAAGGCAAGGTTAGTAGCTAAGGGTATACTCAAACTTATGGGATAGATTACCTTGAAACATTTGCTTGTGTTGCAAATATGAATACGGTAAGAATCCTATTATCTTTAGCAGCTAATCGTGGTTGGACTTTGCAGCAGTTTGACATAAAAAATGCCCTTTTACATTGTGATCTCGATGAAGAAATCTATATGGAAGCTCCTCCAGGATTTGTAAGTTGAAAAGGGCTCTTTATGACAGTCACCTAGGGCTTGATTTGGCAAGTTTGCTAGAGTAATGAAAGATTTGGGTTACAAGCAAAGTCAAGGTGATCCTACATTGTTTGTCAAACATTCTGCTTCAGGGAGAGTTACAGTTTTATTAGTCTGTGGATGACATAGTGGTAACAGGAGATGACTTGTAGGGAATGGAGGCCCTGAAAAAGTGTTTATTGCAAGATTTTGAGATTAAAGAACTCGACAGGTTAAAATACTTCCTCGGCATTGAAGTAGCTCACTCTTGACATGAGATCTCTATCCCAACAGAAGTATGTGTTGGATTTATTAACTGAGACAGGGAAATTAGGGTGTAAACCGGTGGAGACTCCTATTGAAAATAATCACAACCTTTGTAAAGCCCAGAAGATGCAGTAGTGGATAAAGAATCCTATGAGAGATTAGTTGGCAAACTAATCTATCTTTCACATACGAGACCAAACATAGCCTATGTTGTAGGGATGGTGAGCCAATTTATGCATAACCCAAAAGAAATACATCTTCGAGCGGTACATCAAATTCTACAATACTTGAAAGGTACTCCAGCGAAGGGATTGTTGTTCAGAAGAGGCAATCAATTGACATTGGAAGCATACATGGATACAAATTATGCCAGATCAGTTGATGATAGAAGATCGAATTCAGGCTATTGTACATTCCTTCGTGGTAACCTCGTAACATGGAGAAGCAAGAAGCAGAATGTAGTTGCAAGGTCAAGGGCAGAAGCTGAGTTCAGAGCTATGAAATTAGGAGTTTGTGAGCTTTTGGTTGATAATAATTTTGGAAGATATACAGATTGTGTGGGAAGGATCTATGAAGCTCGTGATAACAAGTCGGCAATTAATATTGCAAATAACCCTGTGCAACATGACCGCACCAAGCATATGGAAGTAGACTGACATTTTGTAGAGGAGTTGGATAGCGGAATGATTTGTACTCCATTTGTGTCAACCGAGGGTCAACTTGCAGATGCATTAACCAAAGGATTGAGTGGCTCTACATTTCAGTCTATTATTAGCAAGCTAGGAATGGAAAATATCCACTCCCCAGCTTGAGGGGAAGTGTTAGAATCAGTAATTATGGTGTGCAGATTTTACAGCTTAGTAGATTAGGAGAAAACATGTATTACAGTTATGTATATTTCCTGTGATTATGGTTGTATATTCTGGTAGTGAATATCCCTGATTTATGGGGATTAGGTCTTACGAGAATTCCCTTTAGTAATCATGCATTACTTTCATTTATTGAGTTTAAATAAGCATCCAGCAGTTCTATGACATTATAGAGTGGAAAATGCTGGCAATAGAAAATAGCATTTCTAGCAAGCTTATAGGTATGTATATATGCTTTTTCCATTTTTTTTTTTTTTTTTTTGCTAGAATATCAAGTTCATAGTTGACATGAGTTCACAGCACGTTTACATACAGAAAAGAATTCGCCCAAATTTCTTCAGGAATAAATTAGAAACCATTAACTAGCATCATGAATCCTGAATATAGTAAAATAATTTACCTGCCACAGCTCCTCAGTCACAAATGGCATGAAAGGATGTAACAGTTTAAGTATGTTTTGGAAAACATAAAATAGAACTGCCTGTGATACAGATGCTACTGAATAACCACCAGAGTGGTAAAGACGAGCTTTACTTGCCTCAATATACCTAAAATTGCAGAAGGGTTAAATGATGGAAATGGAACATTAGGAAAAAAGAAAAAGAAACAAATCATATCAGACCCAAACGTGGGAATGTGATTGTAACATTTTGGAAGTTTAAAAAATTTGCTCTAACATATGTAGCTATACACATACGCATGTATGTACGTGTGTATAAAATTATCTATTCAAATTACAATTCTGGTGCCCCAAAAGTACAAGAAAGTCTTCTTATTCGGATTTGCCCTAATTAAACACAACAAATTCCTTGACTACCTCTGAGCCAATGCCGAAAAGGTCCAAAGTTTTTTTTTTTTTTCTTTTTTTTTCCCCTTTAAGAAACAACCCTGCCTTGAAAAAAAAAAAAACAGATACAACGGGCCTTTTAGCTCAGAGGTCCACAGAAATTTAATGAAAGGAAATTATACAAAGACAAAATACTGGAACCTTTGCCTCTCACACATTTCCTCAAAAGAGCAAAAGGACTTCTTTCTTGTTATTATTATTTTTTTTTTTAAACCTCAGGAAAACTTGGATAAATTTAGACGTTACAAAGAAAAAATATGAAAGGAATTCTTCAATGCTTACTTCTCTATTGAGGTGTTCATATGAAAGATGACAGAACATGGACAAATATACTGATTATACGACGAGAATTAGCTTGAACAAAATATCAGACCTACCAATCAGCAAAATCAGCCCAAAAGAAATCATACATCTCTCTTCCTACATCTCCGAAGAAAAATTTATCATAGCTTGCAGTGACCGCATCAATGAGTAAGTGAAGTTTTGAGATCTGAAGATGGAAAAGATAATAGATTAATGAAGGAGTAATATGACCTGGTTGTGCAGAATATGTTTTAAAAATTCTTACCACCCAACATTCTGGTAAAGGCAGCATGTGAAGAGACTCCTTTGTGTCAAACTGAAAGCAAACATTTTTCCCAAAAAAAAAAGAGAAGCGTACAATTAGAAAATGACAAAATGTAACTACACATGAGAGTATTGACATTGCTGTAATTTATAAATGGACAAAAAGAGGGGCATGTTTTCACATATATTTCATGCTGGAAGCTGTGAACTTAGACGTCGGAATTCAGGTAGCAGCTTTTATGTGTGTTTGGTTTCATCTTTTGTTAAATGGCAGGACAAGTATTAGGGTTGTGATGCCAAATGAATTCCGGCATGAGAAAATCAGAGAACATGAGCATAAACGTTTAAGAATCAAAATTCTTGTCACGAGAGATAAAAGTCAAATTAACTTTGTCAGTTGCACAAGGTTCTAACTGCAAGTTTGACCAGAGAAAAGAAAATCCTTTTCCAAACTTTGAGATAACATAGAACATTTTTAAGATGTCTTCATTGACAGAAACCACGCATTGGAAAGCAGCAGGATTTAGGAACCTTACTCCTATTGTTTGCTCAATGCAATGCCCTGAGTTCAAAGGATATTACAGGAGACTTGGAACTTGTGTGTGTGATTAACTCTACTCTAGTTCCAGGAGAAAACTCTTTTTTTTTTTTTTTTTTTTGAGAAGAAACGACTTTTATTAATAATATAGGAAAGGAAAAACTATTGTACAAGGGGAGGATCACGAACATCAGCAAATCAAGAACATAAATCCCTTAGTGGTTGGCCCAAACAAGATTTCCATAAGAACCGAAACAAAAATTGACATCTTAACGGTAAGAATAAACATACATGGAAAGAATTTATATTTTCCCAAATTGCCACCTCATCCTGACTAGGCAAGTTCTGTAACACAAATTTTCCAGCATTCCATAATTTATTCGTGAATGCTTTGTTGGCGGTCAATCTCTCCGTGGATAAATTAAGGTCCTGGAGAAAAGAACATCAGATTTGATGACAAGAGGCAATAACTTGTGCTAACTAGGGATCTACAAGTAAAAGCACACACTATCAAATATTCAGGAAAACAAACCTGACCAGCAGTTCCCAAAGCAAGTGTGAATCGTAAAGCATCTGTGCCGAATTCCTTGATCGTATCTAGTGGATCTATAACATTCCCTAATGTTTTAGACATTTTCCTTCCCTAAAATAATTAGTAAATAACTTGTCCAATCAAACATCAAAGTTGGGGGTTAGAGTAAAGTTAATGAAATGCAAAGAAGAGTAGATATAGCAAAACTATTAATAACAAAAACATAAGTCAAAGGGACGGACAAAAATCGTGGTAAAGTGCCACTTGTTACCTTTCCACCAAATAAGAATAGAAAAATTCATATAGGAATAGAAGAAAGTTAATGTATGAGCTACAAACATAAAGTTAATGTATGAGCTACAAACATATGGTAAAACCCAAAAACATTATGGATCAACATATAAATGAGACAGCAAACTTAGGATATTTAAAAAAGAACAAAGACAATGCGAATAACAATTACAAAACGCTGAAGGTAGGATTAAATCAATACTCAAGAACAGAAAAACAAAAACTAGGGGAGAGAAGTCCTAGAGAGATGGAATCAAATGTCAAAATGAAATAGAATATTGGCATCAGAGTTGTAGCTTTATTCAACTCACTTGTGAATCGCGGATAAGACCATGTAGGTAAACGTATGAAAATGGAACTGTGCCAGTGAACTCAATTCCCATCATGACCATCCTCGCAACCCAAAAGAACAATATGTCGTGCCTGCCAAAAAGTTAACAGTATTACAGTTTGACAGCCTTGCAAGCAAGCAAATTTATTACAGGAAAAAAATGTTCACAAAAGAAATTTCAAATGCATAAACAGAAAATGAATATTCACTTAAAGGTGAAGATGAATGAAGGTGATAACATAATGCTCAAGCAGAAAATGAATATTCACTTGACTTATTCTTGATGATTGCATGGCAGGTGATTCAGGTTGCCTTTTCTAGATATAGCCAAAAAGTTACCCTTTTTTATCTGGAGCCAAAAAGTTATTTAAGACAACTAATTGGAATGTTACCATTGACGTAAGGGCTTATTAAATAAAGCACATGCATCATTAATTTAAATTTTAGCTGACTAAATAAATACTAATCAGTAATTACACTCACATCCATTAGAAAATCAAAATTTCAGATGTCAACCGAGTCCACTTTAGTTGTATGCCTTTTTTTTTTTTTTTTTTTAAAAGTAAACTGTGTAATAATGATCAAGAATTATGTACAAGCTACATGAGGAAGAGACCACTACAAGAAGATAGCAGGCAACACTTTCAGGTAAAAATGCAGCTATACATAGCAAAAAACTAAATAATAAACAACGAACAGTAAAATAAAACACAGGACGATAGAAGAGGCTTGAAAGGGACCACATACCCAGTTTCAAGCATTGTTGTTGGATAAAACTGCTTAAAATCTTCCGATGAAACGTCTGGCCAACCAAGAGTACTAAATGGCCATAGTGCACTGAAGACGAGTAAAAAAAGAAGGTACACTATTAAATAATGAACATTCACCAGCATATATGAGAAAAAGTACAAAGAGCAACTTACATGTGGAACGACAAATTCCCATGCATGCCTATTAAACTTAATATCCTAGGAAGAGATACCTAATTCGGTTTTAATATAAACTTCATGATGCAAGAATCCATGCTGATTGGAGCAGTCGCGGCTACTAAATCTCACTCATTTTTTCTAGAAACACATACATAAACAAATAAATAAACTTCATTCACATTTTATGCAGTCGATTATCAAGACTCGATAGGCGATTGAAAATGTTCAGAGGTCCTTCAAACTACTTAGAACTCTAAGTTCACTAGAAAAAGATTTCTATATAAGCAACATCAAGAATTTCGAAATTTGGAATAATCTGGACGTCTATCATCAAATTTGGACATTTTCTATTGGAAGGATATAATGATATATATCGCTGTTCTATATGCCTAGAACTATACATTCTTCATGGAATATGCGTGCAGAAACAACAAGATGAACTTTACAAAATATGGAAAGCATTTGTGGCCTCTGCGTACTTTAAAAAATCAGCTTATGTTATCTATAAAGCCAACCTTGAAAACCAAGTGTCTAGGACATCTGGATCCTGATAAATTTGTACACCTTTCCCATATTTCTCCTGCGCTTTCTTAAGAGCTTCAACAGCACTTCTAGCAACTATATATTCTTCTTCGTTGTCTTTGCCCTCAATGTACCAAACTGGTATACGATGTCCCCACCATAATTGTCTACTTATGCACCAATCCTTGATATTTGATAGCCAGTGATTGTAAATCTGCAATCAACAGAAGGCTCAACAGTAAGAAGATTTAAAAGTGTTTTCTCCCCTTCCCTTTTTTTTTTTTTTTTTGAAAAGAAACGAGATTTATTAAAAGGCAAAAAGGAGAAAAAAACGAAGAGGAAGAGTTATCCTCAACAGAACCAACTCCGAATGTACAAGATAATCGAGGTTAAGACAACCCAAAAACAAAAACAAGGACAGGGCTATATATAAGGGCCCAGGACCTAAGGAAATCGGGAAAAATTGGTTTCCATAACTCTGTCTCTATAAACCCACAACAAAACCAATATTTTATTTTGTCCCAAAGAACATCTTCATCCTCCCCTTGATCCTCAAAGACTATTATTCCTCTCAAACCACAATCCCCAAAAAATAGCTAAAACTGCAACCCTGCATAATATCAATCCCCTTTGACTATAACCAACAGGAGGAGAAAAAATCAGCAATTCATTACAGCTTCCTGGCACTGCCCAAAGAAAACCAAACTCCCTAAGAAGAAAAGCCCAAATCCTGCTGGAATAACGACACAAAGAAACAAGTGATCGGTAGTCTCCCCATTAGCCCTACATAAATAACACCAACCTGGAGACATTGAAATGAATGTGCTTTGTCATTGCAGCGAATCATGAGAATTAACTTTATTGAGTGCGAGCAGCCAGCAGAAAACTTTAACTTTTGTGGGGGCACGGGTTTCCATATACTTTTCAAAAAAAGGAAACCGTGTAGACAAAGAACCGCCTGTCAACGAAGTGAACGTGCTTCGTCATTGCAGCAAATCATGAGAATTAACTTTATTGAGTGCGAGCAGCCAGCAGAAAACTTTAACTTTTGTGGGGGCACGGGTTTTCCATATACTTTTCAAAAAATGGAAACCGTGTAGACGAAGAATCGCCTGTTAACGAAGTGAATAGTGAGGAAATTAATTCTGACGCCTCCCTCAATTCTCTATCCGTTCTATCTTGAATCGAAATGTGCATCCTAAGCCTCTCCAAAAAAGCAATTAATTCTGATCCCTCCCTCAATCTCTATCCGTTAGATTCCTTGAAAACCTAAAATCCCACGAACTGACGCTAAGAGAATTCACTTCCGAAATGAAACTTGCAAGCAGCTGTTCCTTAAGTGAGGAAATTCTGTATTGGGCAGAGAATCTTAAACATAAAGGTCCACCATCACTCCAACAATCCTCCCAAAATCTTACAATTTCTCCCGATCCTATCTTCCATTTTACCCTTTGGAAAAGAATATCGGCCACCGAATGGACAGGTTTCCAAGGGCATCTATAAGTCACTCTCAAAGCATCCACTGATTCCGGACCATTTTGATTCAGTCCACATCTCCCGACAATGACTTTATACCACAGAGTTTCTGTTTCCAGCGGAAACCTCCACCACCATTTTGCTAACAACGCTTCGTTCTTCTTCCCTATGTTACCAATACACACGTTCCTCAAGCCACCAAGTGAGACAAGTTTTCCTCTGAGAACCCTCCCAGAAAAAATCTCTCATTAGCTTCTCAATTACGTTTGCCACTCCAACAAGAATTCTGAACACCGAAAAATAGTAAATGGGTAGGGAGGCTAAAACTGACTAAATGAGAGTTAACCTTCCCCCTTAGATAAAAAGCTTTCTTCCACCCATCTAGTCTCCTCGCCACCCTCGAAACCACTAGATTCAAAAATGCAGCTTGCAAGGGATTTCCACCTAAAGGTAACCCCAAGTATTTGACTGGCCACGACCCAACTGTACAGCCCATAACTCCAGCCAGCAAAGACAACCTTCTGTCCTCCAAATTTATACTCAAAATAATGCTTATTTCCAAATCTATTTTCAATGCTGAAATTAAACAGAAAATATCCAACATAGAAGAGTGATTTGACAAACTGTTCTCCTTCGATGAGCTAAAGAATAATGTGTCATCAGCAAATTATAATTGGCTGACCTTCACATTTGCTCTACCCACACTAAGTGGTTTTAAAAAGGGAATTTTCAACAGCTCTGTCAACTAACCTACTCAATACATCAACTGCAATAGTGAAAAGATAAGTGGACAAAGGGTCTCCCTGTCGCAACCGTCTCGAAGCTGAGAATTTCCCCCTTGGCCTACCATTGATCATTAGCGAATACGAGACTGACCCGATACAGCCCATTATCCATTTTCTCCACCTAGCGCCAAACCCTTTTCTCTCCATAATGAAGTCTAGAAACTCCTATTCAACGTCATCATAGGCTATCTCAAAATCAATCTTTACCACCACCCCCTCCTTTCTTGGTGACCTGTAATGCCCCACCACCTCATTTGCCACCAAAAGAAGATCTAGAATCTGTCGCTCAGCCACAAAAGCCCCTGAACTTCTGAGAATGTCTCTTCAAGCACCACTTTGAGCCTATTCGACAACACCTTCAAAATAATTTTATATAGGCTCGAGACCAAACTGATAGGTCTAAAATCTTTAATTCTGCAAGAATTCGCCTTTTTGGGAATAAGGCAAATGTATGATTCGTTGGTAATTTTATTAATAATCCCAGACCCCAAAATTTTCCTAGCTTTCTGAATATCACCTTTCACAAAATGCCGACGTTCTTGAAAACCCATTCGGAAGGCTTATTGCCGTCACAACTAAAAACCGCTCGCTTGATTTCTTTCTCTTCAAAAGGCTTCTCCAGAGATTCTGCTGCCATAGTAGAAAAGGTTCCACTCTAAACCTTGAACTCCGATGAACTTGCCACGCGGTGATTCATACAACTTCTCATAAAATTCAACAATCTTCTTTGTAATTTCCTCCTTATCATCCAAGATTGCCCCTTCCTCTGTTTCCAATTTCGAGATTGTATTTCTTGTTCTCCTTGCACTCAATAATCTGTGAAATAGTTTAGTGTTCACATCTCCTTCTCTGGCCCAAATAGACTTACATTTCAGTTTCAAGGCCCATCCTCCTTTTCAATAAGGCTGAAAAATCTTCTTTTTAACTCCCACCTCTCCTCTTGCAATTCCACAACCCACTCGGAGCTTCCTTCTTTTTGATCAATCTCCTCAACCCTCTTCAAAATTTTCCTCTTCTCTACCTAATCAGCCCCCACCAAGTCCACACTCCAACTTTTCACCTTTTCTTTCAACAACTTCAACTTCCACATTATTTTATAACCCTCCCACCATCCCTTCATGAGTCTCACTAATTCCTTATTTTCAAGCCAAATGTTGTCGAATCTAAATGGAGAAGGCCCCCATTTTGGCGGATTTGTGTAAAACAAAACAGGGCAGAGATCAGAAACCGCTCAAACTATCGCCTCTTGTCGCCCAAAAAGAAATATTTCCCACCAACCTCTAGAAAATAAAAACCGGTCCAATCTACAGCAAATGGGTAAATCTTTGAAATTAGACCATCTAAATTTCGCGGTGTAGAGGTGGGTTGAATAATTTCAACTCCTTAATATGTTCGTCAAAAATCCTTATACTCCTAGTGAGATTACTGCTACAACTTTTCTCAGACAAAAATCTAGTAAAATTTAAATTACCCCCCACACACCATCTCTGCCCACATAAACTCCATAACCCTGCTAACTCAACCCAAAACAACCCCTTTTATTGTAATGATTAGGGCCGTACACCCCTTAAAGCAACCAAAAATCCCCTCCATCCTCAACCTTTATAGTGACTGAAAATTCTCCCAAAAAACCCTATACTACCTTGATTCTTCTAACGTCAGAAATAACCAAGATTCCCCACAAAAGACCTACAGCTGGCAGCAAGACCCAGTCTTTAAATCTGGACTGCCATATACTCCCCACAAATCTTTCATCAACCTCTCTTCACTTAACTTCTTGTATAATCAAAACATCCGGAGCTTCCTTACATACTACCTCTGGAACTCCCCTTCTCTTTAGAGGGGAGTTTCCTCCTCTAATATTCCAAGACATCAACTTCATTGTTTACCTCTTGAATCCTCGTTAGCACTCTTTTCATATTGAACGTTAAACTCCTAATTAACCTTGTGACACCTTCAGCTTTCTTCAATTCTAACAGTTGCAGTTGCATCTTCTGAAGCACTGATCAAACTTTACACCACCTTTTTTCAGCCAATTGTTGCAGTACTGCCCTTATTCACCCTAGATAACTGCATGTTATCTTCCTTCGAAATCATATCATCCCCTCCAGCCTTAGATCCCCTCCAATCCCACCAACATCTAAAACACTTCCTACTGTTGTTTCACCCCCCAAGCGGCCCTCCGTATTGTCCTCCCATTCAGCCGGTACCACTGATGCTAAATGGGACATATTTAGGGTATTTGGGCTTAGGACTTGTTCTTCGTAAAAACCCAGAAATCTATTACCTCTTTCATCTTCGATAACTAGATCTTCTAAATCACCTACTGCCTTAAAGATTCTTACGTCTTCAAGACCAAAAAAGCCTCCCTGGTCCTCCGCTTTTTCACCTTCTTCCGTCGAGCAAAAGATGAAAATGAGCGAGACCCACTCTCTTTGTCCGTGGCATGTCCTCCTCGTGGGGGAAAATCGCTGTCCCGATCAAATTTCAGTAGACCCTCTTCTGGAAAAAGCTAATATGGTTCCTTGTCACCCTCTAATTTGACTTCAACTGCTAGGGTTTTGTTGAATTTTCTCATTCTTCAGTAAAAAAAAGGGAATTGTTTCATTTTTCGATTTTCCAATTCTTCGTTGCTAGAATACCGCAGGACAGACTTTTTGGGATTTTTCTTCCGAAAATCATCTTCCCACTCCTTAATTTTAGCCCTGATAAAATCCGACTTACTTTTGGGCTTCCACCGACTGCTCTTTTGGGTTGTTAGGGCTTTATTTGGTTCTGAACAAGCCTTATCAAAGCCTTCCTTCGCTTCTCCCATTACCTGATTACTCTTAGTACGCTCAACTGATGTAAGCCCAATCCCTGAATAGGCTTGTTTGCTTTAACTCCCTCATCTCCTTCTGAACAGCTTGAGTCTCCCAAAACCCCAAAGTTGTTACAAGGGAATAATTTCCTCTTTTTAGGCGGTAGGGGAACTTGATAGGCTTCAAGACCAAGACTAGTCTATTCGACTACAATTCCTCTCGATTCTCCCACTTCTATTAAAAGCGGTGGTTGAACTGGAAGGACTTCACAGGGATGCATGAATCATCCGCCACAACCAGCTTTCCACGTGGAATCCATGTCGAAGAAGATTCCACTTTGGAACTTCCTCCCGCCTCTTCAACTCCATCCCGTCTGTCGCCGACCGCCAAAATTCCTACCCTATTGCCGTCCGTTGCAATTCCCACGCCAGATTTCCTTCCCTGCACCACCAATCAAACTCAAATGTCTTCATTAACAAATACTTCATTCTTTCGTGGAATCCCTTCAATACTTTTGAAAATCGGCCCCCGTGTTCTACCATTGGAAGAACTTTGATTTTTCACAAAATTGAACATACCCAAATGAATTCTCTCACCTTGGCATGGGACCTCCAGAATGGGTGCCATAAGTCCTTTGAAACCTCTAACTTTAATCTTGGCAAACATTAAAAAGGATTTATCTAAAGTATCCTTTGCAATTTCTAAGAGGCCTCCGCAAGCTTCTCCTATGATCTTAAAGGCATGATAATTCCGCAAATTCAAAGGTAAACCCTAAATACCTATCGAACTATCCCTTGCTTCTATCTGCACATACTCCCAATGAGAATACATCGACCATAGCTCCATTCGCGCTATTGGGTTTTTCTTGCAGAATAGTCTTCTGTCAACAGCATGTTCCTCCATGCATCATCTTTGCACTAAATAACGGCTTTATCTAGCGCCACGGGGACCACCTCGCCGGCCTCGCCAATCTACAACCGATCAATTCCTTTAAGGTCCACCATTCTATATCCACACTCCTTCCAATAACTACCACAGCCGTTTTCCAAGATTTAGCTATCTCGACCATCTTACTTTCAGTTGGAACAGCTTTATTCACCGTTTCTCGTTCAAAATTGCGAGGGAGAGTGTTTATAATGATTACTCACCTCCCTCCTCTGCTCTTGATTCCCCGTGTTGTCTACCATCCTTGTGTTTCCTCTTTCTTCCACAACTATCTCCTTCTTACGTCCCCTAAACCCCAAAGGGTAAGAACTGTTTGAACTCCTCCCCAAAATCACGTCGAGTTTGATCTTCAAAGTCAACCAACCCGTCTTGGTTATCTCTTGGAAGAAATAAGTTCCTGACCACCCCACCTTGAACCCTCATTATCTTTAAAAACTCACCCCCTCCATTCATAAACTTACGTTTGAACCCCTTCCCAGTTTCCGGCTTGCAAACAACTCCGAAAGTATCACTCAACCAGAAAGCTGCATCTATGGCACAAGAGAGAGTATCTACGATTCTTCTTAACCTCCTCAAACTTAATATAACACCCATCTTGTCCTAAAGAAACAATGAAGCACTTTGAACCAATTCTAAACTCGTCTTTATACAGATTGAACGAGACCAAATTCATGGTGTTGAGCTTAGAAAATCAATATGTGATGCTTAGGCTTGTAGAGATGACCACCATGGAGTTCATATTTGTCAAAAATGTGAATGGCTGTACCCAAACCCACACCCAAGTGCTAAACACAAACGTGTTCACAAGAGGATCTAGAGAAGGTTGAAGATTACAAGCTTGGTGACTTTGAAGGAAGCGCATATTCCAATGTTTCTAATGATGATGAGCACCTATCTAGTGTTTTCCCCCTTCCAAGTGAGGCATTTATTAGATGACCAAAAATACAAGGGCGGGGTGGTTACTCTCACAGGGATATAGAAGAGCAACCAAAACTGAAGCTAAGTTACAGCACTCACACTTATCATTATTTATACAGATTGTTAAGTAAAAATTACTCTACTCATATAGAAAAAAGGAATAGTATACACAATGAAGGCAGGAAATCCTCCTTCAAAATCCAAGGAAATAAAAAAATGAATAAATCAAATCAGCCCACCCAAACAAATTCAAAATAAAAGGAAGATCAATAATTTATTTTAACTTTGAAACCCAGGATTTTATTCATTCCCAAATCCCAAAGTTACCATTACTAAAATCATCAAAAATCATTTTGTTTCTGCCCCAATTTCGTTTACTCCATTAAAAATGTTACTAAATAAAATAAGAAAAATTTATTTTCTTGTTTTTTTTCTTTTTATCTCGCATTTCAGTCTAATGCAGGAACCGATGGTAGTGAAATAGATGATTCCACAAACCTTTTCAAACCTTTCAGGGAGGATTTTCAAATCTCCTTGTCCTACAGCTTGAAGAGCTTTCTCCGCTAGGGGCTCCATGGTCACAAACCATTGCTTGCTTACTAGTGGCTCAATTACCTAACATATCAAAGGGCAAAGAACAAGGAACAAGAAAATAGGTAATAACACAAAACCAATCAAACATGGAGATGGTATCTACAGTATGCAGTCTTTCGAATTTGTATGAATACTTGGTAGAATACTACAAACTCACTTCTCCACCACGCTGGGATCTGGGCACTCTTAAGGTGTGTGGCTCCTTTTTTACAACTAAACCAGTCTCCTCTAGATCAGCCCATAGTTTCTTCCGAGCATCAAACCGATCAAGTCCGCTGATATTATCAGGCAAACCATTTCCAAATTGGGCACAACAAAAGATAAAAACAATCATTTTCAATAACATAACAAGATTATGCAAAAACTGTTTACCTGTACAGTCCAGCAACATTGTTAAGCGTCCCATCTTTGTTCATCACATTAAGTATTGGGAGACCAAGCTTTCTAGCAAGATAATAATCATTGTGATCGTGTCCAGGGCTTATCTTCAAGACACCAGTCCCAAAATCTTTATCAACAAGCTGCCACATAACAATAAATAATGAAAATATGTGGGATTATATAACCTAATACACACACACACACACACACACACACACACACATCTAAATCCAAAATTTATGTTCTATTAAGTTGGTTCCGTATTCTCCTAGGTTTATCTGTTAGCTTTGTCAGATAGGTGTTATTATTTTCTTTTATTTTGTTGAATTCCTAGTTTTTAAGGATAAGGAGAGCCGATCGGATCAGTGTAGAACTTCTTTTTATAAGAAAAATACATTTCATTGAAGAAATAATCAATTACAGGCATAGAAAACAAGGTATCATCTAAAGCATAAGAAAAATACAAAATGAAAAATATAAGCAAAGTACATAATGGTAACGAGAAAAAACTAAGAAAACACAACAGTCTTCTTAGTACATCCATCCAATTTAAAATGTTCAAGGAAGAAGGATTCTCCTTAAACTCTCTATCTGCCGATACCCATAACGGTGCCTTTTTTTTGGATAAGAAACAGCAGGA